>NW_026867891.1:0-43300 GCF_020745735.1 Hemiscyllium ocellatum
GGTGTGTGTTGTAGCTGGGTCTTTGTTATAGCTGGGTGTCTGTTATAGCTGGGTCACTGTCATAGCTGGGTGTCTGTTATAGCTGGGTCTCTGTTATAGCTGGGTCACTGTTATAGCTGGGTCACTCTTATAACTGAGTCTCTGTTATAGCTGGGTCTCTGTTATAGCTGGGTGCGTGTTAAAGCTGGGTCACTGTTATAGCTGGGTGTCTGTTATAGCTGGGTCACTGTTATAGCTGGGTGTCTATTATAGCTGGGTGTCTCTTATAGCTGGGTGTCTGTTGTAGCTGGGTCACTGTTATAGCTGGGTGTCTGTTATAGCTGGGTCACTGTTATAGCTGGCTCTCTGTTATAGCTGGGTCACTGTTATAACTGGGTCACTATTATAGCTGCGTCACTGTTATAGCTGGGTGTCTGTTAGAACTAGGTTTCTGTTATAGCTGGGTCTCTGTTATAGCTTGGTCACTGTTATAGCTGGGTGTCTGTTATAGCTGTGTCTCTGTTATAGCTGGTTCACTGTTATAGCCAGGTTTCTGTTATAGCTGGGTGTCTGTTATAGCTGGGTCACTGTTATAGCTGGTTCTCTGTTATTGCTGGGTGTCTGTTATAGCTGGGTCACTGTTATACCTGCGTCACTGTTATAACTGGGTCTCTGTTGTAGGAGGTTGTCTGTTATAGCTGGGTGTGTGTTATAGCTGGGTCTCTGTTATAGCTGGGTCTCTGTTATAACTGGGTCTCTGTTATAGCTGGGTCTCTGTTATAGCTGGGTCTCTGTTATAGCTGGGTGTCTGTTATAGCTGGGTGTCTGTTATAGCTGGGTGTCTGTTATATCTGGGTCACTGTTATAGCTGGGTCACTGTTATAGCTGGGTGTCTGTTATAGCTGGGTGTCTGTTATAGCAGGGTCTCTGTTATAGCTGTTTTCTGTTATAGCTGGGTCACTGTTATAGCTGGGTTTCTGTTATAGCTGGGTCTCTGTTGTAGCTGGGTGTCTGTTATAGCTGGGTCTCTGTTACAGCAGGGTCTCTGTTATTGCTGTGTCACTGTTATAGCTGGGTCACTGTTATAGCTGGGTGTCTGTTATAGCTGGGTCACTGTTATAGCTGGGTGTCTGTTATATCTGGGTCACTGTTATAGCTGGGTCACTGTTATAGCTGGGTCTCTGTTATAGCTGGGTCTCTGTTATAGCTGGTTTTCTGTTATAGCTGGGTGTCTGTTATAGCTGGGTGTCTGTTATAGCTGGGTCTCTGTTATAGCTGGGTGTCTGTTATAGCTGGGACACTGTTATAGCTGGGTCACTGTTATAGCTGGGTGTCTGTTATAGCTGGGTCACTGTTATAGCTGGGTGTCTGTTATAGCCGGGTCTCTGTTATAGCTGGGTCTCTTTTATAGCTGGGTCTCTGTTATAGCTGGGTCACTGTTATAGCTGGGTCACTGTTATAGCTGGGTGTCTGTTATAGCTGGGTCATTGTTATAGCTGGGTCACTGTTATAGCTGGGTCACTGTTATGACTGGGTCTCTGTTATAGCTGGGTGTCTGTTATAGCTGGGTGTGTGTTATAGCTGGGTCTCTGTTATAGCTGGGTCACTGTTATAACTGGGTCTCTGTTATAGCTGGGTATCTGTTATAGCTGGGTCACTGTTATAGCTGGGTCACTGTTATAGCTGGGTGTCTGTTATAGCTGGATGTCTGTTATAGCTGGGTCACTCTTTTCTAGCTGGTCACTGTTATAGCTGTGTGTCTGTTATAGCTGGGTCACTGTTATAACTGGTTCTCTGTTATAGCTGTGTTTCTGTTATAGCTGGGTCACTGTTATAGCCGGGTCACTCTTATAACTGAGTCTCTGTTATAGCTGGGTGTCTGTTATGGCTGGGTGTGTGTTGTAGCTGGGTCTCTGTTATAGCTGGGTGTCTGTTATAGCTGGGTCACTGTCATAGCTGGGTGTCTGTTATAGCTGGGTCTCTGTTATAGCTGGGTCACTGTTATAGCTGGGTCACTGTTATAACTGGGTCTCTGTTATAGCTGGGTCTCTGTTATAGCTGGGTGTCTGTTATAGCTGGGTGTCTGTTATAGCTGGGTGTCTGTTATAGCTGGGTGTCTGTTATAGCTGGGTGTCTGTTATAGCTGGGTCACTGTTATAGCTGGGTGTCTGTGATAGCTGGGTCAATGTTATAGCTGGCTCTCTGTTATAGCTGGGTCACTGTTATAACTGGGTCACTATTATAGCTGGGTCACTGTTATAGCTGGGTGTCTGTTAGAACTAGGTTTCTGTTATAGCTGGGTCTCTGTTATAGCTGGGTGTCTGTAATAGCTGGGTCACTGTTATAGCTGGGTGTCTGTTATAGCTGTGTCTCTGTTATAGCTGGTTCACTGTTATAGCCAGGTTTCTGTTATAGCTGGGTGTCTGTTATAGCTGGGTCACTGTTATACCTGCGTCACTGTTATAACTGGGTCTCTGTTGTAGAAGGTTGTCTGTTATAGCTGGGTGTGTGTTATAGCTGGGTCTCTGTTAGAGCTGGGTCACTGTTATTACTGGGTCTCTGTTATAGCTGGGTCTCTGTTCTAGCTGGGTCTCTGTTATAGCTGGGTGTCTGTTATAGCCAGGTGTCTGTTATAGCTGGGTCACTGTTATAGCTGTTTCTCTGTTATAGCTGGGTGTCTGTTATAGCTGGGTCACTGTTATAGCTGGGTCACTGTTATAACTGAGTCTCTGTTATAGCTGGGTGTGTGTTATAGCCAGGTGTCTGTTATAGCTGGGTCACTGTTATAGCTGGTTCTCTGTTATAGCTGGGTGTCTGTTATAGTTGGGTCACTGTTGTAGCTGGGTGACTGTTATAGCTGGTTCTCTGTTATAGCTGGGTGTCTGTTATAGCTGGGTGTGTATTATAGCTGTGTCTCTGTTATAGCTGGTTCTCTGTTATAGCTGGGTGTCTGTTATAGCTGGGTGTGTGTTATAGCTGTGTCTCTGTTATAGCTGGTTCTCTGTTATAGCTGGGTGTCTGTTATAGCTGGGTCACTGTTATAGCTGGGTGACTGTTATAGCTGGTTCTCTGTTATAGCGGGTTCTCTGTTATAGCTGGGTGTCTGTTATAGCTGGGTGTGTATTATAGCTGTGTCTCTGTTATAGCTGGTTCTCTGTTATAGCTGGGTGTCTGTTATAGCTGGGTGTGTATTATAGCTGTGTCTCTGTTATAGCTGGGTCTCTGTTATAGCTGGTTCTCTGTTATAGCTGGGTGTCTGTTATAGCTGGGTCACTGTTATACCTGCGTCACTGTTATAACTGGGTCTCTGTTGTAGAAGGTTGTCTGTTATAGCTGGGTGTGTGTTGTAGCTGGGTCTCTGTTATAGCTGGGTGTCTGTTATAGCTGTGTCACTGTTATAGCTGGGTGTCTGTTATAGCTGGGTCTCTGTTATAGCTGGGTCACTGTTATAGCTGTGTCACTCTTATAACTGAGTTTCTGTTATAGCTGGGTCTCTGTTATAGCTGGGTGTGTGTTATAGCTGGGTCTCTGTTATAGCTGGGTCTCTGTTATAGCTGGGTCACTGTTATAGCTGGGTGTCTGTTATAGCTGGATGTCTGTTATAGCTGGGGCACTCTTTTCTCGCTGGTCACTGTTATAGCTGGGTGTCTGTTATAGCTGGGTCACTGTTATAACTGGTTCTCTGTTATAGCTGTGTGTCTGTTATAGCTGGGTCACTGTTATAGCTGGGTCACTCTTATAACTGAGTCTCTGTTATAGCTGGGTGTCTGTTATAGCTGGGTGTGTGTTGTAGCTGGGTCTCTGTTATAGCTGGGTGTCTGTTATAGCTGTGTCACTGTTATAGCTGGGTGTCTGTTATAGCTGGGTCTCTGTTATAGCTGGGTCACTGTTATAGCTGTGTCACTCTTATAACTGAGTTTCTGTTATAGCTGGGTCTCTGTTATAGCTGGGTGTGTGTTATAGCTGGGTCTCTGTTATAGCTGGGTCTCTGTTATAGCTGGGTCACTGTTATAGCTGGGTGTCTGTTATAACTGGGTCACTGTTATAGCTGGGTCTCAGTTATAGCTGGGTGTCTGTTATAGCTGGGTGTGTGTTGTAGCTGGGTCTCTGTTATAGCTGGGTGTCTGTTATAGCTGGATGTCTGTTATAGCTGGATGTCTGTTATAGCTGGGGCACTCTTTTCTCGCTGGTCACTGTTATAGCTGGGTGTCTGTTATAGCTGGGTCACTGTTATAACTGGTTCTCTGTTATAGCTGTGTGTCTGTTATAGCTGGGTCACTGTTATAGCTGGGTGTCTGTTATAGCTGGGTCTCTGTTATAGCTGGGTCACTGTTATAGCTGGGTCACTCTTATAACTGAGTCTCTGTTATAGCTGGGTGTGTGTTATAGCTGGGTCTTTGTTATAGCTGGGTCTCTGTTCTTGCTGGGTCACTGTTATAGCTGGGTGTCTGTTATAGCTGGGTCACTGTTATAGCTGGGTCTCAGTTATAGCTGGGTCACTGTTATAGCTGGGTGTCTGTTATAGCCGGGTCTCTGTTATAGCTGGGTCTCTGTTATAGCTGGGTGTCTGTTATAGGTGGGTCACTGTTAATGCTGGGTCACTGTTATAGTTGGGTGTCTGTTATAGCTGGGTCTCTGTTATAGCTGGGTGTCTGTTATAGCTGGGTCACTGTTATAACTGGGTCACTGTTATAGTTGGGTGTGTTATAGCTGGGTCACTGTTATAGCTGGGTGTCTGTTATATCTGGGTCACTATTATAGCTGGGCCACTGTTATAGCTGGGTGTCTGTTATAGCTGGGTGTCTGTTATAGCTGGGTCTCTGTTATATCTGGGTCTCTGTTATAGCTGGGTGTCTGTTATAGCTGGGTCACTGTTATAGCTGGGTCTCTGTTATAGCTGGGTGTCTGTTATAGCTGGGTGTGTGTTATAGCTGGGTCTCTGTTATAGCTGGGTCTCTGTTATAGCTGGGTGTCTGTTATATCTGGGTCACTATTACAGCTGGGTCACTGTTATAGCTGGGTCTCTATTATAGCTGGGTGTCTGTTATAGCTGGGTGTGTGTTATAGCTGGGTCTCTGTTATAGCTGGGTCACTGTTATACCTGGGTGTCTGTTATATCTGGGTCACTATTATAGCTGGGTCACTGTCATAGCTGGGTGTCTGTTATAGCTGGGTCTCTGTTATATCTGGGTCTCTGTTATAGCTGGGTGTCTGTTATAGCTGGGTCACTGTTATAGCTGGGTCTCTGTTATACCTGGGTGTCTCTTATAGCTGGGTGTGTGTTATAGCTGGGTATCTGTTATAGCTGGGTGTATGTTATCGCTGGGTCACTGTTATAGCTGGGTCTCTGTTATAGCCGGGTCTCTGTTATAGCTGGGTCTCTTTTATAGCTGGGTCTCTGTTATAGCTGGGTCACTGTTATAGCTGGGTCTCTGTTATAGCTGGGTCACTGTTATAGCTGGGTCACTGTTATAGCTGGGTCTCTGTTATACCTGGGTCACTGTTATAGCTGGGTGTCTGTTATATCTGGGTCACTGTTATAGCTGGGTGTCTGTTATAGCTGGGTGTCTGTTATAGCTGGGTCTCTGTTATAGCTGGGTCTCTGTTATAGCTGTTTTCTGTTATAGCTGGGTCACTGTTATAGCTGGGTTTCTGTTATAGCTGTTTCTCTGTTGTAGCTGGGTGTCTGTTATAGCTGGGTCTCTGTTATAGCAGGGTCTCTATTACAGCTGTGTCACTGTTATAGCTGGGTCACTGTTATAGCTGGGTGTCTGTTATAGCTGGGTCACTGATATAGCTGGGTGTCTGTTATATCTGGGTCACTGTTATAGCTGGATCACTGTTATAGCTGGGTCTCTGTTATAGCTGGGTCTCTGTTATAGCTGGTTCTCTGTTATAGCTGGGTGTCTGTTATAGCTGGGTCTCTGTTATAGCTGGGTGTCTGTTATAGCTGGGACACTGTTATAGCTGGGTCACTGTTATAGCTGGGTGTCTGTTATAGCCGGGTCTCTGTTATAGCTGGGTCTCTTTTATAGCTGGGTCTCTGTTATAGCTGGGTCACTGTTATAGCTGGGTCACTGTTATAGCTGGGTGTCTGTTATAGCTGGGTCATTGTTATAGCTGGGTGTCTGTTATATCTGGGTCACTGTTATAGCTGGGTCACTGTTATACCTGGGTGTCTGTTATAGCTGGGTGTCTGTTATTGCTGGGTCACTGTTATAGCTGGGTCACTGTTATGACTGGGTCTCTGTTATAGCTGGGTGTCTGTTATAGCTGGGTGTGTGTTATAGCTGGGTCTCTGTTATAGCTGGGTCACTGTTATAACTGTGTCTCTGTTATAGCTGGGTGTCTGTTATAGCTGGGTCACTGTTATAGCTGGGTGTCTGTTATAGCTGTGTGTCTGTTATAGCTGGTTCACTGTTATAGCTGGTTGTCTGTTATAGCTGGATGTCTGTTATAGCTGGGGCACTCTTTTCTCGCTGGTCACTGTTATAGCTGGGTGTCTGTTATAGCTGGGTCACTGTTATAACTGGTTCTCTGTTATAGCTGTGTGTCTGTTATAGCTGGGTCACTGTTATAGCTGGGTCACTCTTATAACTGAGTCTCTGTTATAGCTGGGTGTCTGTTATAGCTGGGTGTGTGTTGTAGCTGGGTCTCTGTTATAGCTGGGTGTCTGTTATAGCTGTGTCACTGTTATAGCTGGGTGTCTGTTATAGCTGGGTCTCTGTTATAGCTGGGTCACTGTTATAGCTGGGTCATTGTTATAGCTGGGTGTCTGTTATATCTGGGTCACTGTTATAGCTGGGTCACTGTTATACCTGGGTGTCTGTTATAGCTGGGTGTCTGTTATTGCTGGGTCACTGTTATAGCTGGGTCACTGTTATGACTGGGTCTCTGTTATAGCTGGGTGTCTGTTATAGCTGGGTGTGTGTTATAGCTGGGTCTCTGTTATAGCTGGGTCACTGTTATAACTGTGTCTCTGTTATAGCTGGGTGTCTGTTATAGCTGGGTCACTGTTATAGCTGGGTGTCTGTTATAGCTGTGTGTCTGTTATAGCTGGTTCACTGTTATAGCTGGTTGTCTGTTATAGCTGGATGTCTGTTATAGCTGGGGCACTCTTTTCTCGCTGGTCACTGTTATAGCTGGGTGTCTGTTATAGCTGGGTCACTGTTATAACTGGTTCTCTGTTATAGCTGTGTGTTGTTATAGCTGGGTCACTGTTATAGCTGGGTCACTCTTATAACTGAGTCTCTGTTACAGCTGGGTGTCTGTTATAGCTGGGTGTGTGTTGTAGCTGGGTCTTTGTTATAGCTGGGTGTCTGTTATAGCTGGGTCACTGTCATAGCTGGGTGTCTGTTATAGCTGGGTCTCTGTTATAGCTGGGTCACTGTTATAGCTGGGTCACTCTTATAACTGAGTCTCTGTTATAGCTGGGTCTCTGTTATAGCTGGGTGCGTGTTAAAGCTGGGTCACTGTTATAGCTGGGTGTCTGTTATAGCTGGGTCACTGTTATAGCTGGGTGTCTATTATAGCTGGGTGTCTCTTATAGCTGGGTGTCTGTTGTAGCTGGGTCACTGTTATAGCTGGGTGTCTGTTATAGCTGGGTCACTGTTATAGCTGGCTCTCTGTTATAGCTGGGTCACTGTTATAACTGGGTCACTATTATAGCTGCGTCACTGTTATAGCTGGGTGTCTGTTAGAACTAGGTTTCTGTTATAGCTGGGTCTCTGTTATAGCTTGGTCACTGTTATAGCTGGGTGTCTGTTATAGCTGTGTCTCTGTTATAGCTGGTTCACTGTTATAGCCAGGTTTCTGTTATAGCTGGGTGTCTGTTATAGCTGGGTCACTGTTATAGCTGGTTCTCTGTTATTGCTGGGTGTCTGTTATAGCTGGGTCACTGTTATACCTGCGTCACTGTTATAACTGGGTCTCTGTTGTAGGAGGTTGTCTGTTATAGCTGGGTGTGTGTTATAGCTGGGTCTCTGTTATAGCTGGGTCACTGTTATAACTGGGTCTCTGTTATAGCTGGGTCTCTGTTATAGCTGGGTCTCTGTTATAGCTGGGTGTCTGTTATAGCTGGGTGTCTGTTATAGCTGGGTGTCTGTTATATCTGGGTCACTGTTATAGCTGGGTCACTGTTATAGCTGGGTGTCTGTTATAGCTGGGTGTCTGTTATAGCAGGGTCTCTGTTATAGCTGTTTTCTGTTATAGCTGGGTCACTGTTATAGCTGGGTTTCTGTTATAGCTGGGTCTCTGTTGTAGCTGGGTGTCTGTTATAGCTGGGTCTCTGTTACAGCAGGGTCTCTGTTATTGCTGTGTCACTGTTATAGCTGGGTCACTGTTATAGCTGGGTGTCTGTTATAGCTGGGTCACTGTTATAGCTGGGTGTCTGTTATATCTGGGTCTCTGTTATAGCTGGGTCACTGTTATAGCTGGGTCTCTGTTATAGCTGGGTCTCTGTTATAGCTGGTTTTCTGTTATAGCTGGGTGTCTGTTATAGCTGGGTGTCTGTTATAGCTGGGTCTCTGTTATAGCTGGGTGTCTGTTATAGCTGGGACACTGTTATAGCTGGGTCACTGTTATAGCTGGGTGTCTGTTATAGCTGGGTCACTGTTATAGCTGGGTGTCTGTTATAGCCGGGTCTCTGTTATAGCTGGGTCTCTTTTATAGCTGGGTCTCTGTTATAGCTGGGTCACTGTTATAGCTGGGTCACTGTTATAGCTGGGTGTCTGTTATAGCTGGGTCATTGTTATAGCTGGGTCACTGTTATAGCTGGGTCACTGTTATGACTGGGTCTCTGTTATAGCTGGGTGTCTGTTATAGCTGGGTGTGTGTTATAGCTGGGTCTCTGTTATAGCTGGGTCACTGTTATAACTGGGTCTCTGTTATAGCTGGGTGTCTGTTATAGCTGGGTCACTTTTATAGCTGGGTCACTGTTATAGCTGGGTGTCTGTTATAGCTGGAGGTCTGTTATAGCTGGGTCACTCTTTTCTAGCTGGTCACTGTTATAGCTGTGTGTCTGTTATAGCTGGGTCACTGTTATAACTGGTTCTCTGTTATAGCTGTGTTTCTGTTATAGCTGGGTCACTGTTATAGCCGGGTCACTCTTATAACTGAGTCTCTGTTATAGCTGGGTGTCTGTTATGGCTGGGTGTGTGTTGTAGCTGGGTCTCTGTTATAGCTGGGTGTCTGTTATAGCTGGGTCACTGTCATAGCTGGGTGTCTGTTATAGCTGGGTCTCTGTTATAGCTGGGTCACTGTTATAGCTGGGTCACTCTTATGACTGAGTCTCTGTTATAGCTGGGTCTCTGTTATAGCTGGGTGTCTGTTATAGCTGGGTCACTGTTATAGCTGGGTGTCTATTATAGCTGGGTGTCTGTTATAGCTGGGTGTCTGTTATAGCTGGGTCACTGTTATAGCTGGGTGTCTGTGATAGCTGGGTCAATGTTATAGCTGGCTCTCTGTTATAGCTGGGTCACTGTTATAACTGGGTCACTATTATAGCTGCGTCACTGTTATAGCTGGGTGTCTGTTAGAACTAGGTTTCTGTTATAGCTGGGTCTCTGTTATAGCTGGGTCACTGTAATAGCTGGGTCACTGTTATAGCTGGGTGTCTGTTATAGCTGTGTCTCTGTTATAGCTGGTTCACTGTTATAGCCAGGTTTCTGTTATAGCTGGGTGTCTGTTATAGCTGGGTCACTGTTATACCTGCGTCACTGTTATAACTGGGTCTCTGTTGTAGAAGGTTGTCTGTTATAGCTGGGTGTGTGTTATAGCTGGGTCTCTGTTAGAGCTGGGTCACTGTTATTACTGGGTCTCTGTTATAGCTGGGTCTCTGTTCTAGCTGGGTCTCTGTTATAGCTGGGTGTCTGTTATAGCCAGGTGTCTGTTATAGCTGGGTCACTGTTATAGCTGTTTCTCTGTTATAGCTGGGTGTCTGTTATAGCTGGGTCACTGTTATAGCTGGGTCACTGTTATAACTGAGTCTCTGTTATAGCTGGGTGTGTGTTATAGCCAGGTGTCTGTTATAGCTGGGTCACTGTTATAGCTGGTTCTCTGTTATAGCTGGGTGTCTGTTATAGTTGGGTCACTGTTGTAGCTGGGTGACTGTTATAGCTGGTTCTCTGTTATAGCTGGGTGTCTGTTATAGCTGGGTGTGTATTATAGCTGTGTCTCTGTTATAGCTGGTTCTCTGTTATAGCTGGGTGTCTGTTATAGCTGGGTGTGTATTATAGCTGTGTCTCTGTTATAGCTGGTTCTCTGTTATAGCTGGGTGTCTGTTATAGCTGGGTCACTGTTATAGCTGGGTGACTGTTATAGCTGGTTCTCTGTTATAGCGGGTTCTCTGTTATAGCTGGGTGTCTGTTATAGCTGGGTGTGTATTATAGCTGTGTCTCTGTTATAGCTGGTTCTCTGTTATAGCTGGGTGTCTGTTATAGCTGGGTGTGTATTATAGCTGTGTCTCTGTTATAGCTGGGTCTCTGTTATAGCTGGTTCTCTGTTATAGCTGGGTGTCTGTTATAGCTGGGTCACTGTTATACCTGCGTCACTGTTATAACTGGGTCTCTGTTGTAGAAGGTTGTCTGTTATAGCTGGGTGTGTGTTATAGCTGGGTCTCTGTTATAGCTGGGTCACTGTTATTACTGGGTCTCTGTTATAGCTGGGTCTCTGTTATAACTGGGTCTCTGTTATAGCTGGGTGTCTGTTATAGCCAGGTGTCTGTTATAGCTGGGTCACTGTTATAGCTGTTTCTCTGTTATAGCTGGGTGTCTGTTATAGCTGGGTCACTGTTATAGCTGGGTCATTGTTATAACTGGGTCTCTGTTATAGCTGGGTGTGTGTTATAGCCAGGTGTCTGTTATAGCTGGGTGACTGTTATAGCTGGTTCTCTGTTATAGCTGGGTGTCTGTTATAGCTGGGTGTGTATTATAGCTGTGTCTCTGTTATAGCTGGTTCTCTGTTATAGCTGGGTGTCTGTTATAGCTGGGTGTGTATTATAGCTGTGTCTCTGTTATAGCTGGTTCTCTGTTATAGCTGGGTGTCTGTTATAGCTGGGTCACTGTTATAGCTGGGTGACTGTTATAGCTGGTTCTCTGTTATAGCTGGTTCTCTGTTATAGCTGGGTGTCTGTTATAGCTGGGTGTGTATTATAGCTGTGTCTCTGTTATAGCTGGTTCTCTGTTATAGCTGGGTGTCTGTTATAGCTGGGTGTGTATTATAGCTGTGTCTCTGTTATAGCTGGTTCTCTGTTATAGCTGGGTGTCTGTTATAGCTGGGTCACTGTTATAGCTGGGTGTATGTTATAACTGGGTCACTGTTACAGCTGGGTCACTGTTATAGCTGGGTGTCTGTTATAGCTGGGTGTCTTATAGCTGGGTCTCTGTTATAGCTTGGTCACTGTTATAGCTGGGTGTCTGTTATAGCTGGGTGTCTGTTATAGCTGTGTCTCTGTTATAGCTGGGTCACTGTTATAGCTGGGTGTCTGTTATAGCTGGGTGTCTGTTATAGCTGGGTCTCTGTTATAGCTGGGTCACTGTTATAGCTGGGCGTCAATTATAGCTGGGTCACTGTTATAGCTGGGTCACTGTTATAGCTGGGTCACTTTTATAGTTGGTTGTCTGTTATAGCTGGCTCCATGTTGTTACTCTCTCTCATCGTCAGAGGTTTTGGATTCAAGCCCCTTTTCCTCGACACGAGGTTGACGTTGTCACCTCAGTGTTGCAGTGAGGGAATGCTGCACTGTCACAGGAATCAGTCCCGTCTGCTCTCTCAGCTCGACACGGCATTACTTTGGGGAAAAATACAGGAGGCCTTCCAAATGTCTCAGCAGTGTGTCTCCCTCCGCATCACTGAATTGTGCTGGTTACCTCTTGTGTGAGCTTACTTGGTGTAAACCGGGTGCCACCTTTTTTCTGTTTAAAATTCATTTTGTGTGATGTCAGCATCCATGGTGGGCCCACATGTATTGCCTGTCCTTCGTTGCCCCTTGAGTAGGTGATGGTGAGCTGTCTTCTTGAACCCCTGCAGTCCATGTGCTGTAGGTTGACCCACCATGTCCTCAAGCAGAGAACTCCACCTTATCAACAGTGACTTCACGTTATGCGTTGGGGTGTTTTGAAATTGTGAAATATGTGGTATAAATGTACACCCTTAAATGCGATCTCTGCCCAATGGTTACTGCACTCTGTCAAATGGCACAGAACAGGGTGAAAGGTGTCAGGCCCTAATGAGGGAGGTTGAGTACGTCATTAGAAGCATCATACGTTGGACACAATGTGGCACAAACTCTTCAACTTGACTCATTGCTTCATGGGTCTGAAATGAATGGTTTTGTTGGAAAATGAAGTCATTTCAAAAGCAAGTTGTTGGACAGGTCCAGCAGGATTTATAGTAACAAATTAAACACTTCATTTCCAGCTGTGACCTTTATATCTGGTTAGGTGAAGAGGTGATTTCAGTTAGGAAAGGATTTATGACAGAGCGGATGTGTGAAAATGCGTAAATGCAACTCAAGAATTCAGAAAGAAGCGCAGTGTATGACGGAATGCCAAGTTCCAGTTGAGTCAACGCAATGATTGTACTGACCTACATTATCACTTCTCAGATATATATCAGTTACTGTGCCTTCTGGCATTTACAACTCAAATTCTGAGCACTGGTCCCACTTCTGTTGTATTTTCCTGCCTTTTACTCTCAGGAGTCATGCTGCCTAAGAGCACAAGAACCGCAAGAGATCATGTCTTGCACTCAGCTTATTAGATCGTTAAAGTAAATCAGGTCTGATCAGTACCTTCTTCATCAGTCTTAGCAACGATCAAGTTCAGTTCTGAAATTTCCACTTGCAGTTTCCTGGGAGTCAGTCTCCCAGGTGTCTACTTTCAAATATTGCCTTGAATTTTAATTTTAAAGATCTGACCCTTTGATCTGAACTCCCACACTCGGGTTTTTTACCCCATCAAAATGTTTAGTCATCTTTAATTCTGAAATGGGATCTCTTCTGATTTATTTTTGATACATTTCAGATTGCATGCTTAATCCTCTATCCTGATAATCTCTTCTCACAATTCAAACCTTTTACCCAGGTCTCATTCTAGTGAATATGTTCTATTCGTACTGCAAGACGTCCTGAGAGATGTAGCATTGAACGCAGTGCTCCACATCCTGTCCATTCAGAATGGTTTGCCTGAGGGTAGATTCTCTCTTTGTTGAGGCATGGTGATCTTGTACTTTCTTTATCAGTTGCTCACTTCTTGAACATCTCACTGTCTTGTGGTCTCATCTTCCTTCATTCACCATCTTTAGTGAGCTCCTAGCCCTTCCAATTTACCCAATCCAACCTTTTCTTAATGATTTTCCTGAACAACTCTTCAACCATCCTGTGATTCTTCAGTCCTCCTGGCTTCTCTCCCCCTGACCCATGCCATCCTGCTCCAGACCAAATTTCACAACTCGGTTCAAACCGAAAGACGCTGCAAATCAAAAAGCAAGAACAGAAATTGCTGGAAAAGCTCAGCAGATCTGGCAGCATCGATGCAGTTTGCTGGGTCCTCTTTTCTGTAGAGGCCCCCTGTTTCAGGGCCACCTCCAAACGGACCCCACCACCAGGGATATATTTCCCTCCCCTCCCCTATCAGCGTTCCGCAAAGACCACTCCCTTCGTGACTCCCTCGTCAGGTCCACACCCCCCACCAACCCAACCTCCACTCCCGGTACCTTCCCCTGCAACCGCAGGAAATGTAAATCTTGCGCCCACACCTCCTCCCTCACTTCCCTCCAAGGCCCCAAGGGATCCTTCCATATCTGCCACAAGTTCACCTGTACCTCCACACACATCATCTATTGCATCCGCTGCACCCGATGTGGCCTCCTCTATATTGGGGAGACGGGCCGCTTACTTGCGGAACGCTTCAGAGAACACTTCAGGGACGCCCGGACCAACCAACCCAACCACCCCGTGGCTCAACACTTTAACTCTCCCTCCCACTCCACCAAGGACATGCAGGTCCTTGGACTCCTCCACCGGCAAAATATAACAACACGACGGCTGGAGGAGGAGCGCCTCATCTTCCGCCTGGGAACCCTCCAACCACAAGGGATGAACTCAGATTTCTCCAGTTACCTCACTTCCCCTCCCCCCACCTTGTCTCAGTCGGTTCCCTCAACTCAGCACCGCCCTCCTAACCTGCAATCTTCTTCCTGACCTCTCCGCCCCCACCCCACTCCGGCCTATCACCCTCACCTTGACCTCCTTCCACCTATCACATCTCCATCGCCCCTCCCCCAAGTCCCTCCTCCCTACCTTTTATCTTAACCTGCCTGGCACACTCTCCTCATTCCTGATGAAGGGCTTATGCCCGAAACGTCGAATTCCCTGTTCCTTGGATGCTGCCTGACCTGCTGTGCTTTAACCAGCAACACATTTTCAACTGTGATCTCCAGCATCTGCAGACCTCATTTTTTACCCCTGTTTCAGGCCTGTGTAACAAGACACTGTCTGGATCAGGAACTTTGTAAGATCTCTGCTGGCTATTACACTGAGCAATTCATTTTATTCAGAGAATACATTATTCCCTTTGTAATTCCAGCTCTGATCTCATTCTGCAGCTCACCATCTTCTCGCAAGGTATTTCCAGCTCCTTCTACTTTTTCAATTGTTGACCATTTACCTGCTATCCCACCGTTATTTATTTTGGTCTTTATTCATGTTCACTAATTTCAGTTTAATTTTCACTTTGTACGTTTGCCCGCCTGATTGTTCTCGCCAGGCTCACCTGCCGTGATAGCTACCTGGAGTTGGTCATCTCGATGTTCCCAGGAGACCACAGCCAAGGGTCACGGCATAAGGATATGGGGTAGGCCATTTACAACTGGGACGACGAAAAATGTCTTCCCCCAAAGAGCGGTGGGCCTGTGGATTTGTCTGCCACCGAAAGTGGTTGAAGCCAAGGCATTGAATTTTTTTTTTAAAAGGGGTTAGCTAAAGATCCCAAGGTGAAAGAATATGGGGGGAGGGGGGAGATAGTAAGTGGGATCAGGGTGAGTTGGATGATCAGCTATGATGGCAAAGCTAAGTTGTTCAGGATGCAAAGTTCAGTGAGTTGGTTGGAGCATGTAGTAGATGGGGATGTGGGTGGCACGGTGGCACAGTGGTTAGCACTGCTGCCTCACAGCACCAGAGACCCGGGTTCAATTCCCGCCTCAGGCGACTGACTGTGTGGAGTTTGCACATTCTCCCCGTGTCTACGTGGGTTTCCTCTGGGTGCTCCGGTTTCCACCCACAGTCACAAAGATGTGCCGGTCAGGCGAATTGGCCATGCTAAATTGCTAAGGGGTAAATGTGGGGGAATGGGTCTGGGTGGGTTGCTCTTTGGAGGGTCGGTGTGGATTTGCTGGGCTGAACTTCCACACTGTAAGTAATCTAATTTAATCATACTGGATGACAGAACAGGCTCAAATGGCCGACTCCTGCTCCTGTTAGCTATGCTTCTATAAATCTCATTACCTTTACCCGAGAACTTCCAGCTTTCTACATGTCATCTTCATTCTGTCGGCTCTCACAGAGATATTGGTGAACGATGGTATTACTGACATCCTGGTCACTCCGGGATCACTTTCACTCAATCCTGCCCGACTGTTCACAGTCTGTCCCATGTGCTGCAACCATTCTCTTATCTCTCCAATCATCTCTGACTCCCTCAGCACTTTCACACAGTCAATGTTTTTTAGAATCCAAGGAGCAGGAACGTGCTGGCCGTCACTTCCATTCCTGAATGTATTTATTTATTTTATTCATTCACCGAAAGAGGACATCCCTGGCTAGGCCGGTACTTTGACCATCTCCCTACTTGAACAGAGAGCAACTCACAGTCAATCCCATTGCTATGGGTCTGGTATCACAGGTAGGCCGGACCAGATAAGGATGGCAGATTCTTCCCTGAAGGATATTAGTGAACCAGATGGATTTTTCCTTAACATTTGTGGTCATCATTAGACTCTTACTTCCAGAGAATCTGCCACGGTGGGATTCGAACCCAGGTCCCCAGAACATTAGCTGGGTCTCTGGATTAACCATGAGGGCATTGCCTTCCCTGCTGCTACATATTTCAAGGACCTTCCTGAACTGATCACAGTTAATCTCTTTGTAAGGTTCTTTAACAGAGGTTTTTAACAGAAGTGTGGAAACAGGCCACTTGGCCCAACAAGTCCACACTGACCCTCTGAAGACTAACCCGCCCAGACCCATTCTCCTCCTACTCTATATTTATCCCTGACTCTTGCACCCAATCTACACATGCCTGAACACTACGGGCAATTTGACATGCCCAATCCACCTGACCTATACATCTTTGTGACTGTGGGAGGAAACCGGAGCACCCGGAGGAAACCCACGCAGACACGGGGAGAATGTGCAAACTCCACACAGACAGTGGCCCGAGGCTGGAATCGAACCCGGGTCCCTGTGAGGCAGCAGTGCTAACTGCTGAGCCACTGTGCCGTCCTGTTTAAAGGGAGAATCTAATCAGAGCTCTATACAACAATAATGGACCTTCCATACTTTTCAACTCAGCCCCTTGATACTCCGTGCACTTGATGAATCTTTGTAATGATTGCATATGTAATATCATCCTGAAGTAATAATGTCTGTTCCCCAGACAGTCCCCTCACACAAATGAATCTTGTCATTTACATAAATGATTTGGATGCGAGCATAAGAGGTACAGCTAGTAAGTTTGCAGATGACGCCAAAATTGGAGGTGTAGTGGACAGTGAAGAGGGTTACCTCAGAACACAATGGGATCTGGACCAGATGGGCCAATGGGCTGAGAAGTGGCAGGTGGAGTTTAATTCAGATAAATGCAAGGTGCTGCATTTTGGGAAAGCAAATCTTAGCAGGACTTCTACACTTAATGGTAAGGTCCTAGGGAGTGTTGCTGAACAAAGAGACCTTGGAGTGCAGGTTCATAGCTCCTTGAAAGTGGAGTCGCAGGTAAATAGGATAGTGAAGAAGGCGTTTGGTATGCTTTACATTATTAGTCAGAGTATTGAGTACAGGAGTTGGGAGATCATCCTGCAAGTCACTTTGGAATATTGTGTGCAATTCTGGTCTCCTTCCTATCGGAAAGATGTTGTGAAACTTGAAAGGGTTCAGAAAAGATTTACAAGGATGTTGCCAGGGTTGGAGGATCTGAGCTACAGGGAGAGGCTGAACAGGCTGGGGCTGTTTTCCCTGGAGCGTCAGAGGCTGAGGGGTAACCTTATAGAGGTTTATAACATCATGAGGGGCATGGATAGGATAAATGGACACAGTCTTTTCCCTGTGGTGTGGGAGTCCATAACTAGAGGGCATAGGTTTAGGGTGAGAGGGAAAAGATATAAAAGATACCTAAGGGGCAACATTTTCACACAGAGGGTGGTACGTGTATGGAATGAGCTGCCAGAGGATGTGGTGGAGGCTGGTACAATTGCAACATTTAAGAGGCATTTGGATGGGTATATGAATAGGAAGGGTTTGGAGGGATATGGGCCGGGTGCTGGCAGGTGGGACTAGATTGGGTTGGGATATCTGGTCGGCATGGATGGGTTGGATTGAAGGGTATGTTTCTGTGCTGTACATCTCTATGACTCTATGTACAGGTTAAGTGGTTCGGCCATGGGAAATGCAGGTTTATGGGGATATGTTGGGGTGTGTGGGTCTCTCTTCAGAGGGTTGGTGCAAACTCGATGGGCCAAATGGCCTCTTTCCACACTCAAGGGATTCCATAATTTGATTTCTGAGGAAGGGGTGGTCAGCTGTCCTGCCCAAGTCCAACAGGGAGGTTCAATCTCGTGTATTTAGGTCTGGTACAATGGTCATGTGATCAGTCCACTGCCCCCATCACCCTCACACAATCTACCCCACCAACGAATGACAGTAGGTGTCCCTCTCCCCCTCTGAAATTCAGCTCTTTTGTCCATGTTTGACCCAAGGCTGTAATGAGGTCAGGAGCTGAGTGACCCTGGGGGAACCCAAACTGGGCGTCACTGAGCAGGTTATTGCTGAGCAGGTGCTGCTTGATAGCGCTGTTGGTGACCCCTTCCAGCACTTTCCTGAGGAGACTGATGGGGCGGGAATTGGCCGGGTTGGATTTGTCCTGCTTTTTGTGTGCAGGACATACCTGGGCAATGTTTCCACATTGAGGGGTAGATGCTGGTGTTGTAACTGTACTGGAACAGTATGGCTGGGTGGGCGGGTGGCTAGTTGTATTGTCAGTACTATTGCCATTCCTGATGAAGGGCTTTTGTCCGAAACGTCGATTCTCCTGCTCCTCGGATGCTGCCTGACCTGCTGTGCTTTTCCAGCACCACACTGACCTAGACTCTGGTTTCCTGTATCTGCAGTCCTCACTTTTGCGGGGCTCCCTGATTTTCAGAGCTTCCTTTTGTGGTGATTTGTTTAATTGCCCCCCCCCCCCACCAATGACATGGCAGGGCAGCTTTGAGTTACTCCTGGTCTGTAGCAGGCTGTTTCTGCTGTTGGAGAAGCATGCAGTCCTACATTGTGGGTCAATGCCTCATCTTTAGGTCAGCCTGCTAGTACTGCTGGCATGTCCCCCCCTGCCCTCTGCGTGGGTTGAGGGTGAGGTTTCTGTTTGATCTTTGAGGTGAAGACGTTCATTATGGTGTTGAGGATGCGGGGGGTTTTGGGGGGGTTCCTGTGACCATGTGGGTGACTGATTAGTGTCAGGAAACTTGCCCTGTTAACGGGAAGCGATTTGACCAGTCATTGAGTTTGGAATGAGTCACTGACCCTGGGACTCCTCTCTATCTGTCCGTTTAGTGTGTGGATTCTTCTGTAGATGAAGAACAGCAGAGGTCCTGTGCAGGTTTGTGAGAGTGTTGTCCTGAGCTGGGGTAGGGCTGATTGCAGGGAATGTAGGTAGCGACGCATGGCTCATTCCTGATGAAGGGCTTATGCCCGAAACGTCGAATTTCCTATTCCTTGGATGCTGCCTGACCTGCTGTGCTTTAACCAGCAACACATTTTCAGCTCTGATCTCCAGCATCTGCAGACCTCACTTTTTACTCCTCTCTATCTCTCTGTCCCTGGGATACTTTGCCTGCCCACTGTGGGAGAGCACCTTGCAGCCTCTAATCCTGCTATGCTGACATGTCCTGCTAAATTCTAGCTACTGTGTCTGTCAATTTGGTCTTGGGTGAGATGTGGAGTGGCTGTGACTGTAGTGTCACTCCCCGAGGCCAGTCTGCCTGGATCCCTGCATTATTGGGAAGGACTAACCCACTCTCCAGCCATGGGGATGTGCGAGCAATCCCTCTTGTGTAGCAGCTTGTCCAAGTGTGTTTTCATTCTCTCTCTCTCCTGTTACATTCCTTGCCTCAGTATTCTGTGTCAGACAGATCCGTTAGCTGGTGCATGACACAGACACTCCATTTCGACCCTGACTTTGTCTCTGTGTGATGGAGAGTTCTAGAAAATAAGACAAGTTAAAGAACAATTCCAGAGATGCAGGAGAGAGTGAGAAAGAGAGGAAAACCTGAAAAACAAAAGCTGCAGGCAGAGGAGCCATTTTGGGACGGCACGGTGGCTCAGTGGTTAACATTGATGCCTCACAGCACCAGGGACCCGGGTTCGAATCCAGCCTCACTCTGTACGGAGTTTACACATTCCCTCCGTGTCTGGATGTGTTTCCTCTGGGTTTTGGTTTCCTCCCACAGTCCTAAGGTTAGGTGGATTGGCTATTCTAAATTACCCATCGTGTCGAGGGAGGGGCACATTAGGATGGATTAGCCGTGATAAATTACCAACACTGCCCAGGGATGTGCAGGTGAAGGCGGATTGGCCATGCTAAATTGTCCCATAGTGCCCAGGGATGTGCAGGTCAGGGTGGATTAGCCGTGATAATTTGTCCCATAGTGCCAAGGGATGTGCATGTTATGGTGGATTGGCCTTGCTAAATTGTCCCATAGTGCCCAGAGATGTGCAGGTTAGGGTGGATTGGCCTTGCTAAATTGTCCCATAGTGCCCAGAGATGTGCAGGTTAGGGTGGATTAGCCATGCTAAATTGTCCCATAGTGCCCAGGGATGTGCAGGTTAGGGTGGATTGGCCATGCTAAATTGTCCCATAGTGCCCAGGGATGTGCAGGTTAGGGTGGATTGGCCATGCTAAATTGTCCCATAGTGCCCAGGGATGTGCAGGTTAGGGTGGATTAGCCGTGCTAATTTGTCCCATAGTGCCCAGGGATGTGCATGTTATGGTGGATTGGCCGTGCTAAATTGTCCCATAGTGCCCAGGGATGTGCATGTTATGGTGGATTGGCCGTGCTAAATTGTCCCATAGTGCCCAGGGATGTGCAGGTTAGGGTGGATTGGCCGTGCTAAATTGTCTCATAGTGCCCAGGGATGTGCAGGTTAGGGTGGATTAGCCGTGATAATTTGTCTCATAGTGCCCAGGGATGTGCAGGTTAGAGTGGATTAGCCGTGATAATTTGTCTCATAGTGCCCAGGGATGTGCAGGTTAGGGTGGGTTGTCTGTGCTAATTTGTCTCATAGTGCCCAGGGATGTGCAGGTTATGGTGGATTGGCCGTGCTAAATTGTCTCATAGTGCCCAGGGATGTGCAGGTTATGGTGGATTGGCCGTGCTATATTGTCTCATAGTGCCCAGGGATGTCCAGGTTAGGGTGGATTGGCCGTGCTAATTTGTCCCATAGTGCCAGGGATGTGCAGGTTAGGGTGGATTGGCCATGCTAAATTGTCCCATAGTGCCCAGGGATGTGCAGGTTAGGGTGGATTAGCCGTGCTAATTTGTCCCATAGTGCCCAGGGATGTGCATGTTATGGTGGATTGGCCGTGCTAAATTGTCCCATAGTGCCCAGGGATGTGCAGGTTATGGTGGATTGGCCGTGCTAAATTGTCTCATAGTGCCCAGGGATGTGCAGGTTAGGGTGGATTAGCCGTGATAATTTGTCTCATAGTGCCCAGGGATGTGCAGGTTAGAGTGGATTAGCCGTGATAATTTGTCTCATAGTGCCCAGGGATGTGCAGGTTAGGGTGGGTTGTCTGTGCTAATTTGTCTCATAGTGCCCAGGGATGTGCAGGTTATGGTGGATTGGCCGTGCTAAATTGTCTCATAGTGCCCAGGGATGTGCAGGTTAGGGTGGATTGGCCATGCTAAATTGTCTCATAGTGCCTAGGGATGTACAGGTTAGGGTGGATTGGCCATGCTAAATTGTCTCCTAGTGCCCAGGGATGTGCAGATTAGGGTGGATTGGCCGTGCTAATTTGTCCCCATAGTGCCCAGGGATGTGCAGATTAGGGTGGATTGGTCGTGCTAAATTGTCTCATAGTGCCCAGGGATGTGCAGATTAGGGTGGATTGGCCGTGCTAAATTGTCTCATAGTGCCCAGGGATGTGCAGGTTAGGGTGGATTGGCCATGCTAAATTGTCCCCATAGTGCCCAGGGATGTGCAGGTTAGGGTGGATTGGCCATGCTAAATTGTCTCATAGTGCCCAGGGATGTGCAGATTAGGGTGGATTGGCCGTGCTAAATTGTCTCATAGTGCCCAGGGATGTGCAGGTTAGGGTGGATTGGCCATGCTAAATTGTCTCCATAGTGCCCAGGGATGTGCAGGTTAGGGTGGATTGGCCATGCTAAATTGTCTCATAGTGCCCAGGGATGTGCAGATTAGGGTGGATTGGCCGTGCTAAATTGTCTCATAGTGCCCAGGGATGTGCAGATTAGGGTGGATTGGCCGTGCTAAATTGTCTCATAGTGCCCAGGGATGTGCAGGTTAGGGTGGATTGGCCGTGCTAAATTGTCCCCATAGTGCCCTTCCCTCTCAGCTCAGCAGCAGTAAGGGAGCAGGAGTAACTGTAAAAACATACCCATTGGTTACCATTGGAAACCTTTCTCATGAAATGTCCTGGTTGGGTACTGAGCAAGAATGGGGTATAGCTGTAGCTGAAACACTCCACCCCCACACACCAACCTCACACTTCAGAGTGAAACAGCTCCCGTAAAACACTGCATCATTTTACTGAAATCCCCGCCCATGACCACTCACTGAAAACCCCAAATGTAGCTCAATGCCACTGACAAGGCAGCAACAACATGCATTTACGTAGCAACTTCAACATAGTAAACAGCCTCCAGACATTTCACAGGAATATTATTCAACTAACAAGTATCACTCAAAGCGAAATTAGATTGGTCGATCAAAGCCTTCTGCCAAAAGATTCATCTTAAGGGGAAATTTTGTAATTTGTGAAGAGAATAAGAGAGATTGTAAGATTCGAGATTTGAATCTCAAATTAGACGGTCTTCGCTGCTGCTGATAACACAAAATTGGGGATCACATGAAAAACAGAATTGGATTTCCAAGGTCTCAAAGACATAACAGAGATGGCCAGGGTCCATACATGGATTTGGAAAGGGCTGCAGAGAATGCTCGGCTTGTTGACAACTATGAGGTGAAGGGTCGAGCCTGCAGTGCAGGAGGATGTTTGCAGATGATCCTCTGAATTATCGGTGTGTACATCACACAGCAGGCTCGGTCTCAGCTCCTGCAAATGAACTTGATTCAGCCAGAGCTGAGGTTAAAGAACTCGAAACCACCAACGGCTCACCCCATCAATTACTGGCCTTTATCATAACTTAGATCACACACACAGACACACACAGACACACACAAGCGTGCACACACACACACACAGACACACACAGACACACACGCGTGCACACACAGACACACAGACACACACACACACACACACAAACACAGACACATACACAAATGCACAGACACACACACACAGACACAGACACACACACAGACATACACACAGACATGGACACACATAAACAGACATACATACAGACAGACATAGACACACAGACACACACACACATGCACACAGACACACACAGACACACACACAGATATGCAGACACAGACACACACACATAGACACACAGACACACAGAGACACAGGCACCCCCACAGACACACACACAGACACACACTGACATACACACCGATACAGACACAGACACACACACAGACATGCACACACACACAGACAGAAACACACGCACATAGACACACAGACAGACAGACACACACAGACACAGACACACACACACACTCACAGACACACTCACACAGACAGACACACACGCACATAGACACACACACAGAGACAGACAGACAGACACACACACAGACACACACACACACACCCACACACTCACAGACACACTCACAGGCACACACACACACACAGACTGTAGTTACTCATTATTCCTTCTCTGTTATCACTCAAGGCCTAACCTTGTCTGAGTTCACGGACCAGGCAAGATTTGGCAACAACGACATGCATTTACGTAGCATCTTGAATGTAGTCAACCACCTCAAGACATTTCACAGGAATGCTATTAAACCAGGCCATGTCACTTGAAGCAATATTCGATTGGCTGATGAAAACTTTCTGCAAAAAAAGTTCATTTTCAGGAGCAATTTTAGGGAGTAAATGTTTTGAGTCAGCCTGAGCATTCAGGAGGTAGTGCTGGTGGCTCTGACCTGGTTAAACTGTTGGAAATGTCACAGTGAACTTATACAGGATCACACAGTCACCGTGCTATCACAGTCTGTGTTACTGGTTCTGATCGAGAGGCCCAGAATATAACCTGGAGGTCTGGGTTTAATTCTGAGCAGAAATCAGATGAAACCTCTCTGGAATTTAGAATGACATGGGGAGATTTATCAATGCTTGGGAAAAATTGTCATCAAAGAGGCTGATGGAATGCTGAGAGGATCCTGGGAATATAGTTGGGGGCTTGGCAAGAGAGAAATGATTGTCCCCGCCTGACTGGGGAGGTGAGGACAGGGGCACGGCTTAAACAATGCAGCCAGAACATCCCGCAACAAAGTCAGGAGAAACATCTCCACCCGGGAGGGTGGAAGAAACCTTCTTAACTGAATCACAGAGATGTACAGCATGGAAACAGAGCCTTCCGTCCAACTCACCCATGCCGACCAGATATCCTAATTTAATAGAACAGAGAACATTACAGCACAGTGCAGGCCCTCTGGAATCAAGCTGACACCTATCTAACCTACAACTATACATTTTCATCCATATGTCTGTCCGATGCCCATTTAAATGCACTTAAAGTTGGTGAGTCTGCTCCTGTTGCAGGCAGTGCAGTCCACACCCCCTACTACTCTCTGAGTAAAGAAACTACCTCTGACATCTGTCTTGTATCTATCGCCCCTCAATTTAAAGTTATGTCCCTCGTGCTAGCCATCACCATCTGAGGAAAAAGGCTCTCACTATCCATCCTATCGAATTCTCTGATTATCTGATATGTCTCACTTCAGTCACCTTCAAATGGGACTAACCTAGTCCCACCTGCCAGCACCTGGCCCGTATCCCTCTAAACCCTTGAATAGTATCTGAATAGTCATATACCCACCCAGATGCCTTTGCAATGTTGTAATTGTACCAGCCTCCACCACGTCCTCTGGCAGCTCATTCCATACACGTACCACCCTCTCTGTGAAAAAGGTACCCTTTAGATCCCTTTTAAATCTTTCCCCTCTCATCTTCACCAACTAATTGTTCTTGAAGTTTCCCCACTGATGAAATTAACTTCGTTTTCACCTGCTTGACTAGAATGAGGAGGTCTGACCTCTCTTTGGTTTGGAATATATGGTATCATTTGCACATTTTCAATCTGATGTTGAGCGCTCCTGATTGTTTTAATTCTGTTAAAGTATTCACAGATATGAGGCAGAGACCGGTGAGTGCAGTGAGGTGACAGATCACTCCTAAATTACCGAGTAGAGGAACAGGGCTGGGGGGAGGGGGCCTGAGTGTGTTCATTTTCTGATTATGTTCCTCTTCCTGAATGTTCTGACATTGACTGCCCCCTACAGTGACACTGCATGCTTTTCTAAGTTGCCAAGCTCTGTTTCTAAGAGCCATCCTTACCCAATGATGTATTAACCCAGCTTTCCTCACTCAGACACTCACTGCATCATTTGAGGATTGGTCTCTCGATCTTTCCGATGGAATGTGTTGGCCGAGTGCATCCAGAAGGGAATCCTCACGCTGTGACTGGCCATTGCTCAAGAGCGGCACAGTGGCTCAGTGGTTAGCACTGCTGCCTCACAGCACTAGGGACCCGGGTTCGATTCCAGCCTCGGGTGACTGTCTGTGTGGAGTTTGCACATTCTCCCCGTGTCTGCCTGGGTGTGCTCCAGTCTCCTCCCATAGTCCAACGATATTCACGTTAGGTGGATTGACTGTCCTTAATTACCCAAAGTGTTTAGGTGAATTTGTGATGGAATATGCAAGATTACAAGGAATAATGTTGGGGAGGGGGTGGGATGCTCTTTGGAGGGTGGATGCAGACTCGATGGGCTGAATGGCTTGTTTCTTCACAGGAGGGATTCTGGCTTACCTGAAGCCAGGTGTGAATACCTGCCTGGAGCGCAGGGAGGGCAGCTGTCTCCGTTCCCATATTAACACACTCTCCATTTGTTCAGTGACAGACGGGAGCCCACGCTGAATCACTGCACAGTGAAGAGCTTACCTCCCGAAGGAA
Organism: Hemiscyllium ocellatum; assembly: GCF_020745735.1. Classification (NCBI taxonomy): domain Eukaryota; kingdom Metazoa; phylum Chordata; class Chondrichthyes; order Orectolobiformes; family Hemiscylliidae; genus Hemiscyllium; species Hemiscyllium ocellatum. The sequence goes on from NW_026867891.1 coordinate 25,585, forward strand.
TGTATTCAGCCACACGACTGGGAACCTCTGAAATTCTGAGCTGTTCAGTCGGTTTCTCAGTCTTTGAAGCTCATGAAGCTGAAGGTGACAGGAGATTGAGACGGAAATTGGAGTTGACGTAAAAGTTATGGCCTTCTCGAAAAGCCGATAAGACTGGTGAGGCTGCATGTCCTCAATCTGCTCCAATGTCTAAACTCCTTCCTTTTTCCCACAGGACGTGGGTGTCATGAGCAAGGCCAACGTTCGTTGCCCTGCAACAGAAGGCAGTTGGGAGTCTCTCACTTGACAGAGGGCCTGGAGTCACGTGGAGGTCAAACTGGTAATGGAGGAGTCGCCCTTGACCAGCCAGTGGGACAGCTCTCTCAATCTGGCACAAGCCCTCAGTTGCTGGTGAAGAGGGGATACAGGATTACGGTTACCATCCTTACCTCTGTTGTGGGTTCAGTCAATACCATGCTTTCTCTCTTGTGCCCTTTCTTGAGCTGAATCTCCTGAGTCAGTGCCTCGTGGTAAAAGTTACAAAACTCTGGTACAGTATCGCATTTCCTTCCCAAACACTTCCTGTTTCACAGGAAACAGCACAAATTGAGTTTCCAAGTTAGCTGTTATACACAGAACTCTTCTCATACTCCTGGAGCTCATTATTCACGCTCAGGAGGAGGCTGCAGACAGCAACGCGTTTTCTGACTTGTCATAGTATCATCTTCCTTTTAGAGATAGGCCCACATTATCAACGATATAAACTCCTTTTTCACTTTGCAACCTGAGCTGACCCTGCCCCTGTCTCAGCATGAGGTGAGGAAACAGACCCTTTGACCCAACGAGCCCACACTGACCCACCCAGACCCATTCCCCTCCATCTAACACTGCGGGCACGGCCAATTCACCCTGACCTGCACATTTGGGAGGAAACCGGAGCACCCGGAGGAAACCCTCGCAGACGCAGGGAGAATGTGCAAACTCCACACAGAGAGTCACCTGAGGCAGGAATTGAACCGGGGTCCCTGGTGCTGTGAGGCAGCAGTGTCAACGTGCCACCCACTTACTGAAAGCCTCATCCGTGCCTTTGATGGTGTGAATCCAGCCCTGGCTCACTCGCCCCCTACTTGCCATTCTCAAACAGTGCTGCCCATACCCTGACATGAATGACACCTAGTCACCCATTACCCCTATCCTCCACAACCCCATATAGGCCCGCAGCTGAGCAACGCCCCAGTGTTAAAACCCTCATCCATGGCCTTCCCCTTCCCTATCTCGGTAACTTCCTGCAATCTCCCCGGGTCTGTCTCTGCGCTTCTCTCAATCTGGCCTCTGGAGTAATTCCTGACTCCATCATTGGAAGCTGTGCCGTTCCATCCTCCTTCAAGATGCTCCTCAAAGCCTCCTCCTTTGGCACAGTAGGGCTCTGGAGAGTTGTGCAGGAATCCTAGCAGCACACAAACCCACCAACACTCAAACAAAAATTAACAAACTTAAAAGACCCAGTACAACCCGTGGACAAAACCAACGTTATCTACAAAATTCCATGCAAGGACTGCCACAAACACTACGCAGGACAAACAGGAAGAAAGTTAGCCACCAGGATACACGAACACCAGTTAGCCACAAAAAGACACGACCCTCTCCCTCGTAGCCCTACACACGGAGGAAAAAAACCCACCAATTCGACTGGGACAACACATCTATCCTGGGACAGGCTAAGCAAAGACGTGCCAGAGAATTCCTAGAGGCCTGGCACTCCAACCACAACGCCATAAACAAACACATAGATCTAGATACCATCTATCAACCCCTCAGAAAACAAACAGGAAATGACATCACCACAAACCCCAGGAACCCCATCCAGGAGAAAGATATAAATAGAAAGCAGGAGAGAACAGCTTCACTTCACTTGGAGGTCGCCACTGATGATGTTACCTAGCCAGGTAATGAAACATCTGGATATCAAACCTACAGCTCAGCGAGCAACACCTACACCCTAAACCTCAACCTGAGCTACAAACCTTCACAGACCTTGTGAGCATCTGCTCTCCTCAGCTACTCCTGCGCAATTAAACCGTCTCCACCCAAAGGCTGTGACATTTCATCAAGCTCAATGTCAGATGGAGCATTAGCTCCCCTGAACCATTCCGCCATTCAACACAAAGATCACAACAGGGAAAAAACATGAAAAGAAAGAAAGAAGGAAAGAGAGAAAAATACAAAGAGAAAGGAAGAGAGAGAGACAGAAAGAGAGAGTTAAGCCTTTTGATATAAATGCACACAGCTTTTGAAAAAAAAATTGAATGAATTGCTGGTACAAATAGAAACTGATGGGTGTGATCCGATAGTCATTACTGAGATGTAGTTGCTAGGTGACAAAGGCCTAGACCTGAATATTTAGGGTAGACAGGCAGGAGGCTGGGAGAACACAGCAAGGCCAGGCAGCACCAGGAGGTGGACAAGTCAACGTTTTGGATGTAACCCTCTTTCAGGATTGGGGTGGGTACAGGGAGAGCTGCAGATGAGGGCAATGGTGAGGGCAAGTTGGTGAAGTGGAGGCGAGGTGAACACAGGTAGAAGGTACGACCTGGTAGGTTAATGGGAGGAATGGATCCAGTTGGTGGCAGGGAGGGGTGGAAGGGAAGGGGAGGGGCTGGGAAAGGTGTCGGGGATGGGGAAGGAGGTTATTTGAAATTGGAGAATTGAATGTGTGCAGGATGGCTTCCTGGTACAGTATGTGACGCAACCAGGATTCTCCCCCACCCTCTGACGACCCCTTCTCCCGACTCCAACACACCCATTCCACCCGGACACCCCGTGCTGGCCTCTTACCTGCCCTCGATCTCTTTATAGCCAACTGCCACCGCGACATTAACCGCCTCAACCTGTCCACCCCTCTCACCCACTCCAAACTCTCACCCTCGGAACGTGAGGCCCTCCACTCCCTCCGCTCCAACCCCAACCTCACTATCAAATCTGCAGACAAGGGAGGCGCGGTAGTAGTTTGACGCACTGACCTTTAAACGCCAGCTCGCGGACACCTCCTCCTACTGCCCCCTTGACCATGACCCCACCTCCCACCACCAAACCATCATCTCCCAGACCATCCATAACCTCATCACCTCAGGGGATCTCCCATCCACCGCCTCCAACCTCATAGTCCCACAACCCCGCACCGCCCGTTTCTACCTCCTGCCCAAAATCCACAAACCTGCCTGCCCCGGCCGACCCATTGTCTCAGCCTGCTCCTGCCCCACCGAACTCATCTCCGCGTATCTCGACACGGTCCTGTCCCCCTTAGTCCAAGAACTCCCCACCTACGTTCGGGACACCACCCACGCCCTCCACCCCCTCCATGATTTTCACTTCCCCGGTCCCCAACGCCTTATCTTCACGATGGACATCCAGTCCCTGTACACCTCCATCCCCCATCACGAAGGACTCAAAGCCCTCCGCTTCTTCCTTTCCCGCCGTACCAACCAGTACCCTTCCACTGACACCCTCCTTCGACTGACTGAACTGGTCCTCACCCTGAATAACTTCTCTTTCCAATCCTCCCACTTCCTCCAAACTAAAGGAGTTGCCATGGGCACCCGCATGGGCCCCAGCTATGCCTGTCTCTTTGTAGGATATGTGGAACAGTCCATCTTCCGCAGCTACACTGGCACCACCCCCCACCTTTTCCTCCGCTACATCGATGACTGTATCGGCGCTGCCTCGTGCTCCCACGAGGAGGTTGAACAGTTCATCCACTTTACCAACACCTTCCACCCCGACCTCAAATTTCCTTGGACCGTCTCAGACTCCACCCTCCCCTCCCTAGACCTTTCCATTTCTATCTCGGGCGACCGAATCAACACAGACATCTACTATAAACCAACTGACTCCCACAGCTACCTGGACTACACCTCCTCCCACCCTGCCCCCTGTAAAAACTCCATCCCATATTCCCAATTCCTTCGTCTCCGCCGCATCTGCTCCCAGGAGGACCAGTTCCAACACCGCACAGCCCAGATGACCTCCTTCTTCAAGAACCGCAGACTCCCCCCAAACGTGATCGACGATGCCCTCCACCGCATCTCCTCCACTTCCCGCTCCTCCGCCCTTGAGCCCCGCTCCTCCAACCGCCACCAAGACAGAACCCCACTGGTTCTCACCTATCACCCAACCAACCTCCACATACATCATATCATCCGTCATCATTTCCGTCACCTCCAAACAGACCCCACCACCAGGGATATATTTCCCTCCCCTCCCCTATCAGCGTTCCGCAAAGACCACTCCCTTCGTGACTCCCTCGTCAGGTCCACACCCCCCACCAACCCAACCTCCACTCCCGGCACCTTCCCCTGCAACCGCAGGAAATGCAAAACTTGCGCCCACACCTCCCCCCTTACTTCCCTCCAAGGCCCCAAGGGATCCTTCCATATCCGTCACAAATTCACCTGCACCTCCACACACATCATTTACTGCATCCGCTGCACCCGATGTGGCCTCCTCTATATTGGGGAGACAGGCCGCCTACTTGTGGAACGTTTCAGAGAACACCTCTGGGACACCCGGACCAACCAACCCAACCACCCCGTGGCTCAACACTTCAACTTTCCCTCCCACTCCACCGAGGACATGCAGGTCCTTGGACTCCTCCATCGCCAGAACATAACAACACAACGGTTGGAGGAAGAGCGCCTCATCTTCCGCCTGGGAACCCTCCAACCACAAGGGATGAACTCAGATTTCTCCAGTTTCCTCATTTTCCCCTCCCCCCCACCTTGTCTCAGTCAAATCCCTTGAACTCAGCACCGCCCACCTAACCTGCAATCTTCTTCCTGACCTCTCCGCCCTCACCCCACTCCGGCCTATCACCCTCACCTTGACCTCCTTCCAACTATCGCATTTCCAACACCCCTCCCCCAAGTCCCTCCTCCCTACCTTTTATCTTAGCCTGCTTGGCACACTTTCCTCATTCCTGATGAAGGGCTCATGCCCGAAACGTCGATTCTCCAGCTCCTCGGATGCTTCCTGACCTGCTGCGCTTTTCCAGCAACACATTTTCAGCTCTGATCTCCAGCATCTACAGTCCCCCACTTTCTCCCACAGTATGTAGACGACATTGGATTTGGTACTAGGTAATGAACCTGGTCAGGAGTTAGATTTGGAGGTAGGTGAGCACTTTGGTGATAGTGATCACAATTCGGTCCTGTTTACTTTAGCAATGGGAAGGGATGGACTTAGGGCAAGAGTTATTGCTGGAGGAAGGGCAGTTATGATGCAATTAGACAGGGTGTAACAGTGGAAACGTTGGGGTACAGTGCCTGTAGAGGGACTGTTTGACATAGCCGACAAAAAGGCAGGCATAGCTGGGGCCCATCCAGCTGCCAAAGGCCATCCCCTGGATTCGGAGGAAATGGGAGGCGTTGAAGGAAAAGTGGTTGGGGGTGAGGAGCAGTTTGGTGAGGTGGAGGAGGGTAATGGTGGAGGGGGGGGGGCTGGAATAGTCTGTTGCAGAGGAAGGAGTGCCTGGAGGCCATCCTTGTGAGGTACGGACGTGTATCAGGAGTGCTTGTCCATAGTGAGGATAAAATGCTGGGGGCCGGGGAACTGAAAGTTACTGAAGAGGTGAGGGGTGTGGATGGTATCGCGGTTGTAGGTGGAAAGTGCCTGAAGCAAGGGGGGAGAGGATAGAGTTGAGGTAGGACGAGATGAGATCGGTGGGGTAGGACTAAGCTGAGATGATGGGTTGGCCAGAGTAGTTGGGCTTGAGGATCTCGGGGAGCTGGGTACAATATTCAGGGACATTTTAGTTTTTCCAAGGACAGGAAGAAGGAAATGAGTTAACTCTGACAATAAGGGATGGAATCAGTCTGAGGAATGATCTGGCTTCAGAAGATCAAGGTGTATAACCAGTTTGGTTGGAGATAAGAAATGGCAAAGGAGAGAAGTTATTGCTAACTATAATTTATAGGTTTAGGAGAAAGTGAGGACTGCAGGTGCTGGAGATCAGAGTCGAGATCAGAGCGGTGCTGGAAAAGCGCAGCAGGTCAGGCAGCATCCGAGGAGCAGGAAAGTTAATGTTTCAGCCATAAACCCTTCATTAGGAAAGTGGGTGGGGGTGAGGGGGCGCGCGGTAGGGGTGGGGTTAGGTAGATGGCGGTTGATGGAGGTAGGTCAGAGAGGAAGGGGGAGCAGATAAGTGGGAAGGAAGATGGACAGGTAGGACAGGTGATGAGGGCGGTGCCGAGTTGGAGGGTTAGATCTCTGATGAAGTGGGGGACGGGGAGATGAGGAAACTGGTGCAGTCGACATGGTTGGAGGATCCCAAGGTGGATGATGAGGCAGTCTTCCTCCAGGCGTCGGCTGGCTTGGATTTGACAGTGGAGGAGGCCCAGGACTTGCATGCTCTCAGCAGAGTGGGAGGGGGAGTTGAAGTGGTCGGATTGGGAGTAAGGGGGGTGTTGTTGGGAGGAGGTGTAATCCAGGGAGCCGTGGGAGGTGGTGGGTTTGAAATAGATGTCCGTGGTGAGTGCACCATCTCTTTCACAGGAGCAGTAATCCCACTCCAGGATGTCCCAGACAGTTTCCCTCCCCCCTCCTATCTGCATTCCGCAGAGACCATTCCTTCCGCAACTCCCTCGTTAGATTCGCCCCCCTCCACCAACCCACACCCCAACTCCCGGCACCTTCCCTGCCACCACAAGATGTGTGTAATCTGCGCCCGCCCCTCCCTTCCTCCCTCACCTCCATCTAAGGCCCCAAAGGATCCTTCCACATCTGACAGAGATTTTCCTGCTCATCCATATACCTCACTTACTGTATCCTTTACAATGGGGAGATAGGACGCCAACTTACAGAACGTTTCGGAAAACATTCGGCACGGTGGCACAGTGGTGTGGGCGGCACGGTGGCACAGTGGTTAGCACTGCTGCCTCACAGCGCCTGAGACCCGGGTTCAATTCCCGACTCAGGCGACTAACTGTGTGGAGTTTGCATGTTCTCCCCATGTCTGCGTGGGTTTCCTCCGGGTGCTCCGGTTTCCTCCCACAGTCCAAAGATGTGCGGGTCAGGTGAATTGGCAATGCTAAATTGTCCGTAGTGTTAGGTAAGGGGTAAATGTAGGGGTATGGGTGGGTTGCGCTTCGGCGGGTCGGTGTGGACTTGTTGGGCTGAAGGGCCTGTTTCCACACTGTAAGTAATCTAATCTAATCTAATCTCTGGGATCCTCGCACTAAACAACCCCACCGCCCTGTGGCTGACCACTTCAACTCCCCCTCCCACTCCGCCAAGGACATGCAGGTCCTGGGCCTCCTCCATCGCCACACCGTTACCACCCAACACGAGAAGGAGGAACGCCTCGTCATCCACCGTGGGACTCTCCAACCACACGGCATCAATGTCGATTTCACCAGCTTCCTCACCTCCCCTCCCCACCTCATCCCAGATCCAACCCTCCACCTCACTACCACCCTCCTGAACTGTCCCATCTGTCCACCTTCCTTCCCACCTGTCTGTTCCCCCCTCCCCTCCAACCTATGTCCTTCGCCCCCACCTTCATTGCTACCTTCCCCCCAACCCCACCCTCCTATTTATTGCTCAGCCCCTTTCCACCAACCCCCTTCTCCATTCCTGATGAAGGGCTTATGCTCGAAACGTCGATCCTCCTGCTCCTGGGATGCTGCCTGACCTGCTGTAATTTACAAGCCTCTTAACAGTAGCTGCACTGCGAGGTGTCATTTCGGTTAAGAAACGATGAGGCCTTGCTGTGTGAAAAGGTTTCTGCTCAAGTCTCTGTCGCTTCTTATTCCAAGCACCTCCAATCTCTCTGAAGTTCCCAATCCATCCACCAATGGGAACAGTCTCTTCCTATCTCCTCTGCCTAGCTCCCTGAGGATTTTGAACACTTCAATCAAATCCCCTCCCAAACTCCTCTTTGACAAAGAGAACACTCTTAGTGCACTGGATTCAGTCGAATGAACATCCTTCACAGACATCACAACTCTCAAACTCCATCCCCTTTTACTATAAAGACCAACAGTTCAACTATTTTTACTTCCTGCACAAGAATATCCAGACTCCTTGATGCTGCAGTAGTGTGCAATCTCTCTCTATTTCAACAACTTTCTTCTTTTGTCTACCATTCTAATATTTCCTCAGAAACTATTCCCACATCATGCTCCTTCTGCCAAATTTTTGTCCACTCACTCAACCTTTCTGTATCCCTTTGGATCCTCCTCATAGGTTTGGTTCCTACCTGTCTTTGTGTCGTCAGCAAGATTAGCTTACAATGCAATCAGCCTCTTCATTCATGTGAATCTTAGATTCCCGCCAGTGCTGGAAGAGGCCATTCAGCCCATCAGGTCTGCACCAACTGTCTGAACAGCATCCCAGCCAAACCCACTGCCTACCCTATCTCTGTAACCTTGGGTTTCCCATGGCTAATCCACCAAGCCTGCACATCCCTGCGCACTAGGGGACAATTTAGCATGGTCAATCTGCCCCAACCTGCACATCCCGGGGCACTATGGAACAATTTCCCCACGGTCAATCCAACCTGCACATCCCTGGGCACTATGGAACAATTTCCCCATGGTCAATCCACTCTAACCTGCACATCCCTGGGCACTATGGGACAATTTCCCCCACGGCCAATTCACCTGACCTGCACATCTTTGGACTGTGGGAGGAAACCGGAGCACCCAGAGGAAACCCACACAGACACGGGGAGAATGTGCAAACTCCACACAGTCAGTCGCCTGAGGCTGGAATCGAACCAGGGTCTGTGGTGCGTGAGGCAGCAGTGCTAACCACTGTTGCAATCTGATCCCTGATTCGATGGCATCCTGTTGGTTACAGTTTGCTAGGAATGGAAATGGCTTCCTGTCTGTTTTCTGTTTGTCGATCTCTGCGAGCACATCACCACCAACACCATGCGCTCTGATCTGTTAGACGTCATCAAATGCTTTCTGGAAATTCGGTTTTTCCAACCGCGTGCTACATTCCCATGGAATTTGAGCCAATTTCAATAAGAATTATTGTTTCACAAGGTCATGTTGACCCTGCCGGATCGTAATGTGATTTGATAAATATATTGTTACCACCTCCTTGGTAGCGAACTCGCCCACTTCCCCAGTGATCAAGGAATAGTTTCCTGAATTTTGTCACTCTCCTTTTTTTTGAATAGAGGTGTCACATTTAAAGTTTACCGATCCAACAGGACATTTCCAAAATCCAGGGCATTTTGCAAGATTACACCCAACGCTGAGACGCAGTTAGTCAGGTCCTGGGAACTCATCCCAATAGGTTTTCCTATATTTGCCATGGGTGCCCCTCAATGGTTCAGTTCCTCTGTTTTTTGCTGATTGTGTGTTTGTGTTGTTCAGGAACATCTCTCCGCCCTCAAAGACAAATACAACGTCCTCGAGGGAACTATCAGACATTCACCTGATTCCTGTGACTAATTCACAACTCCCACCCACTATGGAGGAGTGATAACAATGTGATGAGGGAGTGATCACAGTGTGATGAGGGAGTGAAGACACTGCGATGAGGGAGTGATAACAGTTTGACAAAAGATTATTAATGTGTAATGAGGGAGTGATTATAATGTGATGAGGGAGTGATTACAGTGTGATGAGGAAGTGATAACAGTGTGTAGAGGAAGTGATCACAGAGTGATGAGGGAGTGATCACAGAGGGATGAGGGAGAGATTACACAGTGATGAGGGAGTGATTACTGTGTGATGAGGGAGTGAACACTGTGTGATGAGGGAGTGATTACAATGTGATGAGGGAGTGATTACAGTGTGATGAGGAAGTGATTACAGAGTGATGAGGGAGTGATCACAGTGGGATGAGGGAGAGATTACAGAGTGATGAGGGAGTGATTACAGTGTGATGAGGGAGTGATTACAGTGTGATGTGGGAGTGATTACAGTGAGATGAGGGAGTGATTACAGTGTGATGAGGGAGTGATTACTGTGTGATGAGGGAGTGATTGCAGTGTGTTGAGGGAGTGATTACAGTGTGATGAGGGAGTGATCACAGTGTGATGAGGGAGTGATTACTGTGTAATGAGGGAGTGATTACAGTGTGATGAGGGAGTGATTGATGTGTGATGAGGGAGTGAATACTGTGTGATGAGGGAGTGATTATAATGTGATGAGGGAGTGATTACAGTGTGATGAGGGAGTGATTACAGAGTGATGAGGGAGTGATTACAGTGGGATGAGGGAGTGATTACAGAGTGATGAGGGAGTGATTACTGTGTGTTGAGGGAGTGATTACAGTGTGATGAGGGAGTGATCACAGTGTGATGAGGGAGTGATTACTGTGTAATGAGGGAGTGATTACAGTGTGATGAGGGAGTGATTACAGTGTGATGAGGGAGTGATTACTGTGTGATGAGGGAGTGATTACTGTGTGATGAGGGAGTGATTACTGCGTGATGAGGGAGTGATTACTGTGTGATGAGGGAGTGATTACAGTGTGATGAGGGAGTGATTACTGTGTGATGAGGGAGTGAACACTGTGAGATGAGGGAGTGATTACAGTGTGATGAGGGAGTGATTACTGTGAGATGAGGGAGTGATTACTGTGTGATGAGGGAGTGATTACTGTGTGATGTGGGAGTGATTACTGTGTGATGAGGGAGTGATTACTGTGTGATGAGGGAGTGAACACTGTGAGATGAGGGAGTGATTACAGTGTGATGAGGGAGTGATTACTGTGAGATGAGGGAGTGATTACTGTGTGATGAGGGAGTGATTACAGTGTGATGAGGGAGTGATTACAGTGTGATGAGGGAGTGATTACAGTGTGATGAGGGAGTGAACACTGTGAGATGAGGGAGTGATTACAGTGTGATGAGGGAGTGATTACTGTGAGATGAGGGAGTGATTACTGTGTGATGAGGGAGTGATTACAGTGTGATGAGGGAGTGATTACAGTGTGATGAGGGAGTGATTACTGTGTGATGAGGGAGTGATTACTGTGTGATGAGGGAGTGATTACAGTGTGATGAGGGAGTGAACACTGTGAGATGAGGGAGTGATTACAGTGTGATGAGGGAGTGATTACTGTGAGATGAGGGAGTGATTACTGTGTGATGAGGGAGTGATTACTGTGTGATGAGGGAGTGATTACAGTGTGATGAGGGAGTGATTACAGTGTGATGAGGGAGTGATTACAGTGTGATGTGGGAGTGATTACAGTGTGATGTGGGAGTGATTACTGTGTGATGAGGGAGTGAACACTGTGAGATGAGGGAGTGATTACAGTGTGATGAGGGAGTGATTACTGTGAGATGAGGGAGTGATTACTGTGTGATGAGGGAGTGATTACTGTGTGATGAGGGAGTGATTACAGTGTGATGAGGGAGTGATTACAGTGTGATGAGGGAGTGATTACAGTGTGATGTGGGAGTGATTACAGTGTGATGTGGGAGTGATTACTGTGTGATGAGGGAGTGATTACAGTGTGATGAGGGAGTGATTACAGTGTGATGAGGGAGTGAACACTGTGTGATGAGGGAGTGATTACAGTGTGATGAGGGAGTGATTACAGTGTGATGAGGGAGTGATTACAGTGTGATGTGGGAGTGATTACAGTGTGATGAGGGAGTGATTACTGTGTGATGAGGGAGTGAACACTGTGAGATGAGGGAGTGATTACAGTGTGATGAGGGAGTGATTACTGTGAGATGAGGGAGTGATTACTGTGTGATGAGGGAGTGATTACTGTGTGATGAGGGAGTGATTACAGTGTGATGAGGGAGTGATTACAGTGTGATGAGGGAGTGATTACAGTGTGATGTGGGAGTGATTACAGTGTGATGAGGGAATGATTACTGTGTGATGAGGGAGTGATTACAGTGTGATGAGGGAGTGATTACAGTGTGATGAGGGAGTGATTACAGTGTGATGTGGGAGTGATTACAGTGTGATGAGGGAGTGATTACAGTGTGATGAGGGAGTGATTACTGTGTGATGAGGGAGTGATTACAGTGTGATGTGGGAGTGATTACAGTGTGATGAGGGAGTGATTACTGTGTGATGAGGGAGTGATTACAGTGTGATGTGGGAGTGATTACAGTGTGATGAGGGAGTGATTACAGTGTGATGAGGGAGTGATTACAGTGTGATGAGGGAGTGATTACTGTGTGATGAGGGAGTGATTACAGTGTGATGTGGGAGTGATTACAGTGTGATGAGGGAGTGATTACAGTGTGATGAGGGAGTGATTACAGTGTGATGAGGGAGTGATTACAGTGTGATGAGGGAGTGATTACAGTGTGATGAGGGAGTGATTACTGTGTGATGAGGGAGTGATTACAGTGTGATGTGGGAGTGATTACAGTGTGATGAGGGAGTGATTACAGTGTGATGAGGGAGTGATTACTGTGTGATGAGGGAGTGATTACAGTGTGATGTGGGAGTGATTACAGTGTGATGAGGGAGTGATTACAGTGTGATGAGGGAGTGATTACAGTGTGATGAGGGAGTGATTACAGTGTGATGAGGGAGTGATTACAGTGTGATGAGGGAGTGATTACTGTGTGATGAGGGAGTGATTACAGTGTGATGTGGGAGTGATTACAGTGTGATGAGGGAGTGATTACAGTGTGATGAGGGAGTGATTACTGTGTGATGAGGGAGTGATTACAGTGTGATGTGGGAGTGATTACAGTGTGATGAGGGAGTGATTACAGTGTGATGAGGGAGTGATTACAGTGTGATGAGGGAGTGATTACAGTGTGATGAGGGAGTGAACACTGTGTGATGAGGGAGTGATTACAGTGTGATGAGGGAGTGATTACAGTGTGATGTGGGAGTGATTACTGTGTGATGAGGGAGTGATTACTGTGTGATGTGGGAGTGATTACAGTGTGATGTGGGAGTGATTACAGTGTGATGAGGGAGTGATTACAGTGTGATGAGGGAGTGATTACTGTGTGATGTGGGAGTGATTACAGTGTGATGAGGGAGTGATTACTGTGAGATGAGGGAGTGATTACAGTGTGATGAGGGAGTGATTACTGTGTGATGAGGGAGTGAACACTGTGTGATGAGGGAGTGATTACTGTGTGATGAGGGAGTGATTACTGTGTGATGAGGGAGTGATTACTGTGTGATGAGGGAGTGATTACTGTGTGATGAGGGAGTGATTACAGTGTGATGAGGGAGTGATTACTGTGTGATGAGGGAGTGAACACTGTGTGATGAGGGAGTGATTACAGTGTGATGAGGGAGTGATTACAGTGTGATGAGGGAGTGATTACTGTGAGATGAGGGAGTGATTACAGTGTGATGAGGGAGTGATTACAGTGTGATGAGGGAGTGATTACAGTGTGATGAGGGAGTGATTACAGTGTGATGAGGGAGTGATTACAGTGTGATGAGGGAGTGATTACAGTGTGATGAGGGAGTGAACACTGTGAGATGAGGGAGTGATTACAGTGTGATGAGGGAGTGATTACTGTGTGATGAGGGAGTGATTACTGTGTGATGAGGGAGTGATTACAGTGTGATGAGGGAGTGATTACTGTGTGATGAGGGAGTGATTACAGTGTGATGAGGGAGTGATTACTGTGTGATGAGGGAGTGAACACTGTGTGATGAGGGAGTGATTACTGTGTGATGAGGGAGTGATTACAGTGTGATGAGGGAGTGATTACTGTGTGATGAGGGAGTGATTACAGTGTGATGAGGGAGTGATTACTGTGTGATGAGGGAGTGATTACAGTGTGATGTGGGAGTGATTACTGTGTGATGAGGGAGTGATTACTGTGTGATGAGGGAGTGATTACAGTGTGATGAGGGAGTGATTACAGTGTGATGAGGGAGTGATTACAGTGTGATGAGGGAGTGATTACAGTGTGATGAGGGAGTGATTACAGTGTGATGAGGGAGTGATTACTGTGTGATGAGGGAGTGATTACAGTGTGATGTGGGAGTGATTACTGTGTGATGAGGGAGTGATTACTGTGTGATGAGGGAGTGATTACTGTGTGATGAGGGAGTGATTACTGTGTGATGAGGGAGTGATTACAGTGTGATGAGGGAGTGATTACTGTGTGATGAGGGAGTGATTACTGTGTGATGAGGGAGTGATTACTGTGTGATGAGGGAGTGATTACTGTGTGATGAGGGAGTGATTACTGTGTGATGAGGGAGTGATTACTGTGTGATGAGGGAGTGATTACAGTGTGATGAGGGAGTGATTACAGTGTGATGAGGGAGTGATTACTGTGTGATGAGGGAGTGATTACAGTGTGATGTGGGAGTGATTACAGTGTGATGAGGGAGTGATTACAGTGTGATGAGGGAGTGATTACTGTGTGATGAGGGAGTGATTACTGTGTGATGAGGGAGTGATTACAGTGTGATGAGGGAGTGATTACAGTGTGATGAGGGAGTGATTACTGTGTGATGAGGGAGTGATTACTGTGTGATGAGGGAGTGATTACTGTGTGATGAGGGAGTGATTACTGTGTGATGAGGGAGTGATTACAGTGTGATGAGGGAGTGATTACAGTGTGATGAGGGAGTGATTACTGTGTGATGAGGGAGTGATTACAGTGTGATGAGGGAGTGATTACTGTGTGATGAGGGAGTGATTACAGTGTGATGAGGGAGTGATTACTGTGTGATGAGGGAGTGATTACAGTGTGATGTGGGAGTGATTACTGTGTGATGAGGGAGTGATTACTGTGTGATGAGGGAGTGATTACTGTGTGATGAGGGAGTGATTACAGTGTGATGAGGGAGTGATTACAGTGTGATGAGGGAGTGATTACTGTGTGATGAGGGAGTGATTACAGTGTGATGAGGGAGTGATTACAGTGTGATGAGGGAGTGATTACTGTGTGATGAGGGAGTGATTACAGTGTGATGAGGGAGTGATTACTGTGTGATGAGGGAGTGATTACTGTGTGATGAGGGAGTGATTACAGTGTGATGAGGGAGTGATTACTGTGTGATGAGGGAGTGATTACAGTGTGATGAGGGAGTGATTACAGTGTGATGAGGGAGTGATTACAGTGTGATGAGGGAGTGATTACTGTGTGATGAGGGAGTGAATACTGTGTGATGAGGGAGTGATTACAGTGTGATGAGGGAGTGATTACTGTGTGATGAGGGAGTGATTACAGTGTGATGAGGGAGTGATTACAGTGTGATGAGGGAGTGATTACTGTGTGATGAGGGAGTGATTACTGTGTGATGAGGGAGTGATTACTGTGTGATGAGGGAGTGATTACAGTGTGATGAGGGAGTGATTACTGTGTGATGAGGGAGTGATTACAGTGTGATGAGGGAGTGATTACAGTGTGATGAGGGAGTGATTACAGTGTGATGAGGGAGTGATTACAGTGTGATGAGGGAGTGATTACTGTGTGATGAGGGAGTGATTACTGTGTGATGAGGGAGTGATTACTGTGTGATGTGGGAGTGATTACTGTGTGATGAGGGAGTGATTACAGTGTGATGAGGGAGTGATTACTGTGTGATGAGGGAGTGATTACTGTGTGATGAGGGAGTGATTACTGTGTGATGAGGGAGTGATTACTGTGTGATGAGGGAGTGATTACAGTGTGATGAGGGAGTGATTACAGTGTGATGAGGGAGTGATTACAGTGTGATGAGGGAGTGATTACTGTGTGATGAGGGAGTGATTACAGTGTGATGTGGGAGTGATTACTGTGTGATGAGGGAGTGATTACTGTGTGATGAGGGAGTGATTACAGTGTGATGAGGGAGTGATTACTGTGTGATGAGGGAGTGATTACTGTGTGATGAGGGAGTGATTACAGTGTGATGAGGGAGTGATTACTGTGTGATGAGGGAGTGATTACTGTGTGATGAGGGAGTGATTACTGTGTGATGAGGGAGTGATTACAGTGTGATGAGGGAGTGATTACAGTGTGATGAGGGAGTGATTACAGTGTGATGAGGGAGTGATTACAGTGTGATGAGGGAGTGATTACTGTGTGATGAGGGAGTGATTACAGTGTGATGAGGGAGTGATTACTGTGTGATGAGGGAGTGATTACAGTGTGATGAGGGAGTGATTACAGTGTGATGAGGGAGTGATTACTGTGTGATGAGGGAGTGATTACAGTGTGATGAGGGAGTGATTACTGTGTGATGAGGGAGTGATTACAGTGTGATGAGGGAGTGATTACAGTGTGATGAGGGAGTGATTACAGTGTGATGAGGGAGTGATTACTGTGTGATGAGGGAGTGATTACAGTGTGATGAGGGAGTGAACACTGTGTGATGAGGGAGTGATTACAGTGTGATGAGGGAGTGATTACAGTGTGATGAGGGAGTGATTACTGTGTGATGAGGGAGTGATTACAGTGTGATGAGGGAGTGATTACAGTGTGATGAGGGAGTGATTACAGTGTGATGAGGGAGTGATTACAGTGTGATGAGGGAGTGATTACTGTGTGATGAGGGAGTGATTACTGTGTGATGAGGGAGTGATTACAGTGTGATGAGGGAGTGATTACTGTGTGATGAGGGAGTGATTACTGTGTGATGAGGGAGTGATTACTGTGTGATGAGGGAGTGATTACAGTGTGATGAGGGAGTGATTACTGTGTGATGAGGGAGTGATTACTGTGTGATGAGGGAGTGATTACTGTGTGATGAGGGAGTGATTACAGTGTGATGAGGGAGTGATTACAGTGTGATGAGGGAGTGATTACTGTGTGATGAGGGAGTGATTACTGTGTGATGAGGGAGTGATTACTGTGTGATGAGGGAGTGATTACTGTGTGATGAGGGAGTGATTACAGTGTGATGAGGGAGTGATTACTGTGTGATGAGGGAGTGATTACTGTGTGATGAGGGAGTGATTACAGTGTGATGAGGGAGTGATTACAGTGTGATGAGGGAGTGATTACTGTGTGATGAGGGAGTGATTACTGTGTGATGAGGGAGTGATTACAGTGTGATGAGGGAGTGATTACAGTGTGATGAGGGAGTGATTACTGTGTGATGAGGGAGTGATTACAGTGTGATGAGGGAGTGATTACAGTGTGATGAGGGAGTGATTACAGTGTGATGAGGGAGTGATTACAGTGTGATGAGGGAGTGATTACTGTGTGATGAGGGAGTGATTACTGTGTGATGAGGGAGTGATTACAGTGTGATGAGGGAGTGATTACAGTGTGATGAGGGAGTGATTACAGTGTGATGAGGGAGTGATTACAGTGTGATGAGGGAGTGATTACAGTGTGATGAGGGAGTGATTACTGTGTGATGAGGGAGTGATTACAGTGTGATGAGGGAGTGATTACAGTGTGATGAGGGAGTGATTACTGTGTGATGAGGGAGTGATTACTGTGTGATGAGGGAGTGATTACAGTGTGATGAGGGAGTGATTACTGTGTGATGAGGGAGTGATTACTGTGTGATGAGGGAGTGATTACTGTGTGATGAGGGAGTGATTACTGTGTGATGTGGGAGTGATTACAGTGTGATGAGGGAGTGATTACTGTGTGATGAGGGAGTGATTACTGTGTGATGAGGGAGTGATTACTGTGTGATGAGGGAGTGATTACTGTGTGATGAGGGAGTGATTACAGTGTGATGAGGGAGTGATTACTGTGTGATGAGGGAGTGATTACTGTGTGATGAGGGAGTGATTACTGTGTGATGAGGGAGTGATTACTGTGTGATGAGGGAGTGATTACTGTGTGATGAGGGAGTGATTACAGTGTGATGAGGGAGTG
>NW_026867892.1:0-92804 GCF_020745735.1 Hemiscyllium ocellatum
ATTATATGAATTTTGAATTTTCACTGAATTTCCATTCTTAAAAATTCCAGTGAGTTCCTGTTTAATGCAGTGATGAGCAATGAAATGTTCTTCAGTTGGCCTAAAACTGTTCTGCTGCTTGTGTCCTTGGCAAGTAGTAGCCAGAATTTACATTCAAACTGTCTTTACTTCATGATCTGAGGCCAAATGCTTTCTCTATAATGCCTTTGTTACCCATTATTGTTAGCGTTGTCCACTTTGCCTGAGTTTGCACAAGGTTGTGATCCATTGAATATTCATGTCCACTTGTTTTCACCCTGTAACCACGTCCACCCTGGTGTTTAATTCTCTTCTATCTCTGAGTCACAAATCCATCTACCTTATGGCAGAGACTTTGTCCATTCCAAAAAACAAACATAATTTACTGTTTCCTACAATTTCCTGCCACAAATTGATTCACTGACGTAGTTTTAGTTCAACTTGGTCCCATCATGTTCCTTTCTGCTTGTCTTCAGCCACATCCCCATGCTGTTCCAAAGCTTCACCTTTTGGATTTGGAAATCGCCTTTCACCTGAGCCCTGTCCCTGCATCCTCTCTGTCAGTTTGAAGCCCTGTCCCCTATACCTACCCACATGATTGGCCAGGACACTGGTCTCAGCACACTTCCAGTGGGACCATCCGAATGGTTTATTTTTAAACTCAGCTATGGGATGTGGGTGTCTCTGACTGACCAGCCTTTCTTGCCCAGCCCTCGCTGCCCTGAGCTGAGTTACTTGCTCAGCCATCTCAGAGGCAAACACTTTGCTGTGGGGATGTCGTACAGACCACGTGAGGATGGCAGATGTCCCCGAGTGTACTTTTGATGAACAAACATTGTTTTGGACATCAGCAATGATTTCGTACTTATTCATGGATTGTTAATTGCAATTTATGATGTTGAGATTGAAACTTGCCTCTCCTGAACATTGGGTGAGCTTTTGGATACATGCTCTCGCAATAGTACGAGGCCATCTCTTCACCTGCTCAAAGGTTGCTCATTCCTGAGCACTGATACCAGGGCATCAGGTACCTAAACCTGTTCTTTCTACATGATTGTTTCGTTATGAAATCTTCCTGCCCTCTGGTGAGATCACTCAGTCTTACTCCATGTGGTATCCCTCACTGTGAGGGTCTAATTGCTGCCTCCGTCAGTGTCTCTCACTCTTGCAGTTACTTCAGAACCTGAGCCAATTGAAGTCTTCACTCCAGAGAGACGCAGCAGCACAGGCCAGGGATGGAGACAGGGTTTTTTCAGATCTCTGATGGACTTAGTGACATTCTCCATGTGTATCCCTCACGGGATCAGTCTAATTTCCCATACTGTCTATTCCTCTGACTCCTGTGGGTATTAGGAAGGGCCTGACTCAAATAGACTTCCCAGCTGCTGGGTGTCTCGTCCATCGCCACATTGAGGATGGTTGATCAGCCAGGGAGACAACGGGAAGGGAGATTTGGAGTCTTCAATAAATCCTGCAGTGAGGTAAGATCACTCGCAGTGAACAGAGCAGAGAGCAAAGAGAGAGCTCCAAACATCGGTTAACAAAACATGACATAGATACAGTGCTGGAAGGGGAGCACATTACAGACACACCCCAGGCTCAATCAACACCCCTATTGTAAGTTCTGTTGTGCTAATACTCGCTACTCTGCAACACTCTATCTATGGCATGTCTTGGTGACTCGTGTCTTCAATAATTTGTGACTCCTATAACAATTCCTGTCCAGGTAACCTCCTCCTTTCCCGATACTCCCTCCACATATTTGGATTGTACTGCATTCCAGACTACCAACCCTATCGCTGTAACTTGCTTCAGTGTCTATAACGTGCCTTATCTCAGTGGTCTCCTCGTCCAATAACAAGAGACAGGGTCATGCAGCACGGAAACGGTTCCTTCGATCCAACTAGTCCATGCTGACCAGAGTCCCTGAACGAGTTGCGTTTCCCTGCACTTGACCCATATCCGTTCAAACCTTCTCCTCTCCATGTACCTGCCCAAATGTCTTTTGCATATTGTTATTGTACTTTTCTCTACCACTTGCCCTCGGAACCCATTCCATACCTACACCATCCTCTTTGTGGAAAACATCTCCTCCAAACCCTTTTAAGTATTTTCCTCTCCCATCTCCTTCTTATGCCCTCCAGAGCACACAACATAAGAACATGACAGTGCAGTACAGGCCCATCGGCCCTCAATGTGCGTCAACCTATGGAGTCAATCTGAAGCCCATCTAACCTTCCCTAATCCACTATCTTCCATATTCCTATCCAATGACCGTTTAAATGCCCTTAACGTTGGCGAGTCTACCACTGTTTCAGGCCATGTATTCCATGCCCTGACTATTCTGAGTAAAGAACCTACCTCTGGCATCTGTCTGATATCTATTAATTAATATTAATATTATTTACTACCTCAGCATAAAGCTATTTGCCCTCGTGCTAGGCATCTCCATCTGAGGGAAAAGGCTCTCACTGTCCAAACCATGTCATCCTCTGATTATCTTATCTATCTCAATTAATTGGCCTTAAACTCTTCTCTCAAACAAAAACAGATTCAAGTCCCTCAGCCTTCCTCACAACACCTTCCCTCGGACCCCTTTCCAAATATTTTAACATCTTTCTTCTAATGCGGTGACCTGGACAATAGGCAACACTCCAAATGCGGCCACACCAGGTTTTGTACAGCTGCAGTATTTTCACATGGTTCCGAAACTCAATCCCTGTACCAATAAAACCTCACATGCTGAATGCCTTCTCAACAACAGTATTAAACTGGGTGGCAGCTTTCAGCGATCCATGTACATGGACACAGTGATTGATCTCTCTGCTCATCTGCACTACCAAGTTCTGCTTTACCCACAGCCACCTGTTTGGTCACCTCAAAAAAGTCAACAAGGTTTGTGAGGGATGATCTACCCTTCACAAATCCGTGATGACTATGTCTTATCAACGTATTCATCTCCAGATGATTAAAAATGCTAGCTTTTACAAGCCTTCCCAACACGTTACCCAGAATCGAAGTCAGGCTCACAGCTCTAGAATTACCAGGTTTGTCTCTATTCCCCTTCTTGGTCAAGGGGACAACATTTGCTGTCCTCCAGCCTTCTGAAACTATTCCTGAAGACAAGGACAGCATAAAGGTCAAAGCCAAAGGATCAGCAATCTCCTTACTGGCCTCCCAGAGAAGCCAAGAATAAATCCCATCTGGCCGAGGGGACCTTTCTTTCTCTTTCCAGAATTGCTAACACCTTATGCTTCTGCAGTTCAATCCCATCTAGTTATGGACTCCACTACCCTGGGGTAAAGACATTGGCTACCTGTACCCCTCATGGTTTTATAAACCATTATAAGGTCACCCCTCAGCCACCTACGCCCAGTGGAAAATGTGAAGGGCAATGATATAAATATTTCTGCTCGCGTCCCTGCTAAAACTTTGCCACAATGTTCTGGGATACACTTGTTCAGGACCGAGGATTTCTCTACCTTTGTGTTCTAAGACCTCCAGCACTACCCCGTCTGTAATGGGAACTCTTTACAAGACATCACTATTTCTTTCCCTTTTTTCCTCATGTTTGTCCACAGTACGTTCTGACATGAAACACTCATTTAGGCTCTCTCCCATCTCCTGTGGTCGGTAATTGGATGGCTTCACTGATCTTTGAGGAGCCCTAGTTTCTCTCCAATTGCTTTTTTGTACTTGCGTGCTGTAGAAATTTCTTCGCATTCCCCTTAACTTTATCTGCCAAATCTATCTCACTCCCGCATGTTGCTTTCCAGCTTATCCAGCCTCTCCGTTTCTGTCAAACCCTCCAGTATCAGTAACATCTTCGTCAATCTTTGCTCCATTTGCAGTTTCAGGAAATGCTTCCCAGATCAGGATGATCAGAATTCTATGCAGCGTTCCAAAGCTGTGCTGATTATCCCTAATCAACTCTTGTCATTGCAAATGCTTGTAACACCTGTCCCGCAGAATCGCTTCCAGCAATGTCTGCATCGCTGACATCAAACTAATTGGTGTTGATGTCCCTGACTTTCCCTTGCAGCCTTTCCTAAGTACTGGCACAACCTTAGCCACCCTCCAGGCTTCCAGCTCATCACCCCTGGCAACCAGTGATAGAAATATCTCTTTATGGGACCTCACAATTTTTCTTGAGCTTTCCGCATTATCCTGAGATATACTTGATTAGTTCCCAAGGATTTGTCCATCTTATATGCATTTTAGAACGTTCAGTACCGCCTGTTCTTTAAGTGGTGTCTTTTGAAGACGTCACTGTTCCTTATTCCCTGAATTCCCCAGTATTTCCCCAAGTTAAGTTCAATGTGAAATTTTTGTTCAGGATTTCACCCATCTTCTGTGTTTCCACACTTGAATGGCCCCATTCGTCGTCAAGGGGCTATATTCGCCCCTAGTTAAACTCCTGAAGAATATACTTGAAGAATCTCTTTGGATTTTCCACAGCCTGATCTGCCAATGCTTTTTGTGTTCCCCTTTGAGCCCTCTGATTTCCCTCTTAAGTGAATTACTCCACCCGCTATGTTCTTCAATGGATTCCCTTAATCCAGCTGGCTATATGTGACAAGTGCCCCCTTTTTGATGACCAGAGCGTCAGTGCCCCCAATCATCAGTGTATCCCACTTGTGTCAGCATTGTCCTTCACACTAACAGAAATATGGTGTCCCTGAACTCTCATTTTATCGCTCGTTTGAAAGCTCCCCTCCTGCCTGCAAATAGCCTCCACAATCAATTGCCAAAAGCTCTTCACTAATACTTTCTGGATTGCGGCAAGACGAATTTTGATCTTTAACTTCTGCACCAGGCTTGTGCTTTTCCATCGCTATTTTCAAACTAATACAATTGTGCTCACTTTGCCAAAGTGTTGCCCCACTAATGCCTCAGTCCCTTTCCCTACCTTGTTCCCCAAGGGGAGGTCAGGTTTTACCCCTTCCTGCAGTCCAACCATTTACATTCTGACTGAGACAATTTTTCTTGTACATGCCTAACAAATTTCACCCATTCAAGCTCTGAGCACTCTGGCAGTCCCAGACTGGGTTTGGAAAGTTAAAATCCCTGACCATTCCAACCCTATCATTCTTATAGATACCTGAGATCTCCAGACATATTTGCTGCTCAAAATCTCGCTGACTGTTGGGGCCTGTAGTACAGTCAGATCAAACTGATGGCCCATTCCCATTTCTCAATTGCACTATTATAGCGTCAATGGGCGTGCCACAGGAATATCCTTTCTAAGTGCTGCAGTGATGTTTCACTGATCAAAAACTCCACCCCGTCCTCTCTCACCTCCTGTTCTATCCTCCGTATGGAATCTGTACCCTGGAACATTGAGCTCCCAGTCCTGTCCCACTCTCATCTGTGTTTCTGCCATATCTATGGTATTCCAGTCCCATGTTCTCATCCATGTGCCGACTTCATTTGCCTTAATTGTTACGTCTTTTATTTTGAAATAAATGCACTTTAATCAATCAGTGTTCCCTCAATGTCTGCACAGATCCCTGTTGTACACCCGTTGGTGAACGAATTTCAATCGTAAAACAGCCCTCAACTAGTTGTGGATCCTGTTTGCCAAATCGCCTTGGATCCCATTGGTCTTTTGGACCAGACTTCGATGTGGGACCTCGTCAAACGATGGAATGAACTCCATGTAACCCATATCATCTGCACAGCCCTCATCAAAATCCACAAACGTAATTTCAAATAAAAATCTCAGCTGAATTTGGGAAAGGATCTTACTCTTGCAAATCAATTACGAGTATCCCTAATCGATCTCTGCCTTTCCAAATTTTGATTCATTCTGTTCCTCAGACTTGTTCCAAAAAATTTCCCTCCCCCTGCTGTCAGACTATCTGCTCTGTAATTACCTGGCCTATCCCTGCTGCCCTTCTTGAACAAAGGAACCATATTAGCGATCTTCCAGTCATTCAGCACTTCACCTGTGGCCAGCAAAGTATTAAATGTATCCACCGGGCCACAGAAATCTCCTCCCTTACCTCCCATAGCAGCGTAGGATACATTTCATTGGGCACTGGGGATTTCTCCAACTTTAAGCCTGTGACAGCATTAAATGCCTCCTCCTTATTGATCTTAATATGTTTGAGGAATTCCCAATCCTAACTGAAATCTCCGGCTACAATGCCCTGCTCCTGTGTGAATACAGATGGGAAGTATTCATTGAAGACCTCACCAACTTCTTCTGGCTCAATGTACCGATTGTCCTTTTGGTTTCTAACAGGCCCCACACTTTCCCCAGTAACTCTCTTATTCTAACTATCCTGCCAAAATACCTTGTGGCTTTTCCTTAACACTATCTACCCAGGATGTTTAATGGCCATTGTTTGTCCGTCATTTTTAAGGAGGCCCCTTGCCCACTCTATACTTTTGAATGGCTTCACCTGAGTTTATTGCACTGTATTTTCTTTATCAAACTCACGATATCGCTTGACCAGTATTCGCTGGACTTGCTGCCTTTACTATTTCCTTTTCAGGACCACACTGGCCATGAATTCTCACTGTATCACTTTAACATACTCTCATTTTCCAAATATATTACCAACTGCAGATTGTCCTCCCAGTCTCGCTTTGCCAGATCCTCTCTAATGATAGTGATACTGATAGAAGACTCAGTTGTGAGGAGGACAGACAGGAGGCTGTGTGGCTGCAGAAGAGACCCCAGGATGGTGTGCTGCCTCCCGGGTATCAGGGTCAAGGGTTTCTCTGAGCAGCGACTGAACATTCTGAAGTGACAGTGTAAATACCCAGAGGTCATCGTGCACATCGGTCCACATGACGCAGTTAGTCAAGAGGATGGGATCCTGTGAAATATATACAGGGAGTGAAGAAAGGAGTTAAAAAGCAGGACCTCAAGGATTGTGATCACCGGATTACTCCCAGTGTCACGTGCCAGTGACTATCGAAATAGAAGCATAGGCCAGGTGGAGGTGTTGCTGAGGAGCTGGTGGAGGGGTAGAGTTTTCAGTTCTTGGATCATTGGGATCTCTTCTGGGGTAGAGGTACCCTGAACAAGGGTGGACGGGTTTGACTTGATCCAGAAGGGCACCAGTCTCCCTGGGTGGAGATTTGCTTGTCTTACTCTGGATGGTTTAAACTAGTTTGACAGGGGTTCGGACTCTGAGTAAGAGAGGTACCATTAACCAGTCAGGGGAAAATACAGCAGCCAGCGAGAGCAAGTTTCCTTTCCCGGATATCCGGGGCAGTGTATAGGGAGGGAAAAGACTTCTGGTTTAAAGGACATTTATTTTAACACACGAGACCTGACTGGTAAGGCAGACGAGCTCAGAGCATGGATTGGCTCTGGGGACTGGGATATTATAGCCATAACAGAAACATGGCTGAGAGAATGGCAGGACTGGCAGCTCAGTGTTCCAGGACACACAAGCTTCAGGCGTTACAGAAGGACAAGTAAGTGAGGAGGGGCAGCTGCCTTATTGATAAGGGCGGACATAACAACCGTGCTTAGAGAGGATACTCTTTTGGGGTGATCAAATGAAGTCATATGGTTAAAAGTTATAAACAAAAAGGGGATGGTCAGTCTGCTGGGATGGTGTTCTGGATCCCCAAATAGCCAGCGGGTACGAGAGGAGCCGATGTGAAGAGAGATTGCAGGTACCTATAGAAATAATAGAATAGTATTGGTTGTAGATTTTAACTTCCCTTGTATTGACTGGACCACCCGGAGTGTAAAAAGCCCGTATGGGGTGACATGTGTCAAATGTGTCCAAGAACGTTTCCTAGATCAATAGAGAGGTCCCCACTCTACTCAGGCAGCTGAAAACGAGACCTCCACTCAGAAAACGAGTTCAGACAAGTGACTGAAGTGTCAATCGGAGAGCACTTTGGGTCAATGACGACAACTGTCCTCGTTTTAACATATTTATGGAAAAAGATCAGGCAGGTCCACAGATTAAGCTCATAAACTGGAGCAGGGCTAATTTTGGGGCTATTTTGCAGGATCGAGCAGAGGTCGATTAGGTAAATTAAAAATCACACAACACCAGGTTATATTCCAAGAGATTTAATTCAAAGCACCAGCTGTCGAAGTCCAGGTGATCATTCTGAAAGACGAAAACTGAAGCTAAATTGGTTTGTTATTACATTCCATGACACTGCAATCCTGTTGCTATAAATTCTGTGCCTGTTTATTGTGCTCCACAACCACCTGATGAAGGAGCAGCGCTATGAAACCCAGTGCCTCCAAATAAACCTGCTGGACTGTAAGCTGGTGTTGTGTGATTTTTAACGTTGTCCATCCCAGTCCAACACCAGCTCCTCCACATCATGCTTCCATCCGCTGGGTGAGTGTGTTTGAAGGAAAGGGAATGACTGGCAAATGGGAGGCTTTTAAAAGTGTGATCTCAAGGATTTAATATGTCCCTGTTAGAGTGAAGGGAAAAGCTGGCAGGTTTAGGGATCCCTGGCTGATGGGGGATATTGAGGCTCTGTTCAAGAAAAAGAAGGCGGCACATATTGTCTTCAATGTTTCCGTATTTACGAAACCTCTTCAGTCTTAAAGACACTATCACTCGATGGAGACACAACAATCATCTCAGGTCCCTGCAGCACTCCCGATCTGTATGACTCACTGAAAGCCTGTGATTCTCCCGATCCAGTTCTGACGAGACTCACTCTCTGTGTAACATCATCCCATCGCTAACACCAACCCTTTCAATGTAAGCCCCTCCTGTATCTCCATCCATTTACTTATCTCCATAACCTTCTCCAGCTCTTACACCCTACCTGTGTAAACTCACCCTCCCCTACAACCCTTTCCCCTTTGACCAAACTGGAGGAGGTTACTAATGCTTCCTTATCTGTGAAACTGTCTCCAACCAAAATTACTGCCCTACTGGAAAATCTGTCAGACTCTACACCCTTCATAACTAAATAATCTGCAAAAGTAAAACTTCCTATATCTATAAACATCTTCAGTCACAACTACCCTCCATATCTCTGTTTGGTCCTCCATTTTATACAATCCACTTTATCTCTGTCATCTGCTCCATTCACCGAAAATCCTCCCTGTCTGTGTAAACCGCTCCATCCTACTAATACCCTTCTCCCTGTAAACTGCTCCATCCCTCCAAAACTCTCCATCTTCATGAACACATGTAGACCGTACAGCTCTCCATATTTCTGTGACATCCTGTGGCTCTATGTGCACCCTGTGAAACCACCTCCGGTCCCCACAACCCTCCCAGCCTGGGTCGTCTTCTGCAGATCAGACCATTGCTGTCTCTGTTACCTCCGACAATCCTAGTAAACCCTTCCTAATGTATCTATTCATTCAGATACTATCCTATCCAGCCTCCTGAAACCTCTTCCTGCCATTGTAACCCTCTCTATTTAAAACACAGAACAATACAGCACAGTACAGGCTTTTCAGCCCTCAGTGTTTTGTCAAGCTTTTATCCTACTATTAGATCAATCTAACTTGCAGGCCATTGAAAGAACAAGAGAATCACAGCACAGGAACAGGCTTTTCAGCCCGCTCTAAGCCTCCGCTGATCCAGACTCTCTGTCTAAACCCGTCCTCTATTTTGTGAGGATCTGCTCCCTGCCCAGTCATGCATCTGTCTGCATACATCTTAACTGACGTTATCATTCCTGCCTGTACGTCTTCCGCTGGCAAAGTGTTCCAGGACCCATCACTCTCTGCGTAAAGATATTTCCAGGCAGATCTGCCCTAAACATTTCCTCTGTCACTGTGAACTCGTGACCCCGAGTTATCGAGTTTCGCACTCTGGGAAAAAAAAGCTTCTTGCTATCCACCTTGTCTATACATCCCATGATTTTGCAGACCATAATCAGATCTCCAATCAACCTTCAGCTTTCTAATGAAAATACTCCAAAACTTTTCAATCTCTCCTTATTGCTAGCGCCCTCTATACCAGGCAACATCCTGGTGAACATCCTCTGCACACTCTCCAAAGCATGCACATCCTTTTGGTAATGTGGAGACCAGAACTGTACGTAATATTCTAAACCAAAGTCCTATACAACTGTAACATTACCTCCCAACTGTTGTACTCAACACCCCGTCCAATGAAGGAAAGCATGCCGTATGCCGCGTGACCACTTTACTGACCTGTGTTACCACTTTCAAGGAACAATGGACCTGAATACCCAGATCTCAATTTTCCCCAAGAACTTCCCATTTACTATATAGTTCACTTTTGAATTGGATCTTCCGAAATGCATCACCTCGCATTTGCCCGGATTGAACTCCATCTTCCATTTCTCTGCCCGCCTCTCCAATCTATCTATATGCTGCTGTATTATCTGACATTCCCCTTCACTGTCTGCTACTCCACCAATCTTAGTGTCATCTGCAAACTTGCTAATCAAGGAACTGTTACCTTCCTCCAAATCATTGATATGTATCAGAAGCAACAGTGGGCCCTACACGGATCCCTGTGTAACACCATTGGTGACAGGTCTCTATTTTGAGAAATAAATTTTACTATCATTCATGTGCCTATCGAAAATTTACTGAAATGTCCCTAGTGTATCCAACTCTACCAACCACACTAGCACTACACTCCACTCATCCAGCACACTCTGTGTAAAGTAGCTACCTCTGACATCTCCCCTCAACCTTCCTACAATTACCTTACTATTTTGCCTCCGAGTTATAGCCATTTTGGCAATGGGAAAAATCTCGGGCCACCCAACCTATGTATGACTCTCATCTTCTCGTACACCACTACCAAGTCACTTCTCATTGTTTTTTATTCCAAACAGAAAAGCCCTGGCTCCCTCAATCTTTCTTCGTTAGACCTGCCCTCCAATCCAGGCAGAATCCCGATAAATCTCCTCTGCACCCTCTCTAAAACTTCCACATTTAACCCTGTAAAATCTTTCTGCAGAATCCTTCAATCTTAACCTCTCCCTAATTTGGTATTTTCCTGCAGTCCCCACTGCACTCTTAAACTGTGAAACCTCTTACAGTCCCTACAATCCTCCTTAGCTCTGGAACCTCTGTAAGCATGTGAGTAGTCGTGTGGTTTAGGCGAGGAGTGTGAAATCCATTGGGGTTTGCCCACACAGGTTCCAATCCTGCGCAACAGGGCAGTGGTGTTGATTGATGCAGGTGTCCGGAGATGTGTTCAGGGCGTGGAGGTGAAAGATTTGAAAGGGACATAAGGAGCAACTTTTTTCACACCAAGGGTGCTGTATGTACGGAATCAACAGCCAGAGGAAGTGGTCGAGGCTAGTAAAATTACAGCATTTAAAAGGCATCTGGATGGGTATATGAATAGGAAGGGTTTAGTGGGATAAGTGCCGGTAAATGGAACTAGAATGGTTATGATGGCTGGTTGGCGTGGACGAATTGGATCGAGGGGTCTGTTTCTCTGCTGTACAACTCTATCACTCTGTGACTCTAATTGTTTTCCACTGTTCATTTACAGCCTGACATTTCAGTCTGTTTCCCCTGTTTATCTTGGTCAGTTCTCCTCTCAGACTCATGTAATTAGCTTTGGTTCTGATGCTCAGGTGTGCATTATGGCCTAAAAAAAAGTTGTTCTGCTTGTGTTTGTGACATATAGGACCCAGAATTTACATTCAGGCTGATTCAGCCACATCATCTGAGGCCACATGCTTTCTCTGTAATGCCTTTGTTATTGATTACTGTCAGGGTTATCCATCCTGCACTCCCATTCTGCCTGAGTTTCCACAAGGTTATGAACCATTGAATATTTATGTTCCACCTTTTGTACACCCTGTAACCACACCTCTCTGGTGACTAAATCCCATTTATCTCTGTGTCACAAGTCTATTACCTTATTGCAGATACTTTGGCAATTCCAAAAAAAAATAATTTATTCTTTCCCACAATGCCCTGTCACAAATCGATTTGCCGACGTACAGTTTTAGTTAAACTCTGTCCTTTCTCGTTCCTTTCTGCTTGTCTTCAGCCACATCTCCATGCTGTTCCGATGTGTAACACTTTCTCTTTGGATTTGGAAACTCCTTTCACCTGAACCCTGTCCCTGCATCCTTCATGTCAGCTTAAAGCTCTGTCCATAAACCTCCTGACATGATTGGCCAGGACACTGCTCCCAGCAGGGTTGTTTTTAATTCACTCGTGGGATATTGCTGTCTCTGGCTGGCCAGCATTTCATATCCATCCCCGAGCTGCCCTTGAGCTGAGTGCTTTGCTAGAACATTACAGAGGGTAGTTTAGAGTCAACTCCATTGCTCTGGGTCTGGAGTCATGTGTACGTCAGACCAGCTGCCTACCACTGGTTTCCTTCCTGAACGGATATTGAGCATTCAGATGCTTTTCTCTGCCACTGCCATTAAATTCTGGATGAAGAGGCTAGTGAGAGTAACATTAGGCCATCGCCTGGCCCACTGATAGCTCCCTCATCACTGAGTACTGATCCCAGTGCACCATGAATCAAACCCCTTCTTCTGAACCGTGGTTTGATCCTGACACCTTCCTGCACTCTGGTGATTGTCACTCAGTATCTCTCCATGAGATATCTGTCACTGTGAGGGTCTAATTGCTGGTAGTGACTGCAGCTTTTGTAGTTACTCCAGATCCTGAGCCAATAGAATTCTCCACTCCAGGGAGACGAGGCAGCGCAGGCCAGGGATGGAGAGTGGGATTTTCCAGATGTCTGTGGGACACAGTGCCATTCTCCATGTGTAACCCTCACTGTATCAGTCTAATTTCCCATTCAGTCTATTTCTCCGTCTCCTGCATATATTCAGGACGTTCCTGACTCAATAAACTTCCCAACTGCTGGGTGTTTCACCAATCATCTTATTGAACACAGTGGGTCAGCCAAAGGGCAGGGAGATCTGGAGTCTTCAATAAATCCTTCAGCCACGTAAGATCACTCACAGTGAACAGTGCAGAGCGAATTTAAGTGATCGAAGTTTGGTCTGGAAGACCTGACAGTGCTGAAGGGTGAACACAGAGCATGACGGTCCCAGGCTCAATATCGACTCCTGATGAAGGGCTCTGGCTCGAAACGTCGAATCTCCAGTTCCTTGGATGCTGCCTGACCTGCTGTGCTTTAACCAGCAACACATTTTCAGCTCTGATCTCCAGCATCTGCAGACCTCACTTTTTACTCAATCTCCACTCTCTTGTTAACTTTCATCACTGCAGTTCTGAGCCTTCCTATGACAATATAAGAAGTTCACAGTTATCAATCCAGGTCTGTGCTGTCTTAGTGAGCATCAGGACAACATAGAGTAAAGGAGGCCTGCCTTCAGAAGGTGGTATTGAAACCTGGGATCTTTCTGTTCCCTATACCCCTCTCACACGGTCTCTTGTAATGTGATCGGTTCATACAGCAAGGAAACACACCTTTTGGTCCATCTCATCTGCACCAGTGTCTTGATGGTTGTAATTGCCAGAAAAGTTCCTATTTCTGTAAGCTCCACCCCTCCCATTAGCCTGCTGTATATTTGAAACCTACTCCAATGCTGAAGACTCTCGCTATTTGTAAATTGCTCCAGTCTCGACAACATGCCCATCTCAATAATCCCATCCTGCACTTAGTACAATAATCTCTATTTCTGTAGTTTTCCACATTAATTGCAGTCCATCCTGTCTCTGTAAAATCCTCCAGCCTGGATCAAAATACTCACCTATGTACCTTCCTCAAGCCCCAAGAGAACATGATATCACTGTAACCTTCTGCTGGCCTGATCACATTCCTGCCTCCTGGCCTACAGCAGCACACGACCTCTGTAAGCATCTACCATGCCTACCGACCTTCTTATCTGTGTAAACACCTCCAGACCTTTTTCCAGCGGCGACAACACTCCCCATTTCTGTGCGCTTCTCCCTGCACCTCAAACACCCTCTCTTTGTGTAGTTCTGCAGTTTAGAATGGCATGGCGGTTCAGTGGTGAGCACTGCTGCCTCACAGCGCCAGAAAACCAAGTTCATTTCCAGTCTTGGGAGACTGTCTGCATCAAGTTAGCACATTCTCCCTGTGTCTGCATGGGTTTCACCCAGGTGCCCCATTTTCCTCCCCAGTCCAAAGACGTACAGGTCAGGTGAATTGGCCATTCGAAACTGCCCATAGCGTTAGGTGAATTAGTGAGAGGGAAATGGGTCTAGGTGGATTACTCTTTGGAGAGTTGGTGTGGACTTGTTGGGCCGAAGTGCCGTTCCATACTGTAGGGAATCTAATAAATTCTAAACTCTCCATCTGCGTTCCATATTACTGTCCCTAAAAAATATCCTTCTAACAATTAAACAGCTGCAAACCTCCCAGTCTCTGTAAACTACGACAGCTCCAACGTCCCTCCTTATCGGTGTAACCTCTTCCTGAAACCCTCTGAACATGTGGAGACCCCGCAATCGTCCCTATCTGTGTAAACCTCTCAGGTCACTGCAATACTCCCGATCTGTAGAACCCAGTCCAATGCCTGTGACTCTCCCAATCCAGTTCCTACAAGAGTCACTATCCGTGTAACATTGTCCCGTCCCTATCACCCACCCTGTCAATGGAAGCTCCTCTTGTATCTCTATCCGTCTAATCATCTCTATAATCTTCTCTAGCTCTTGGAGGAGAAAGTGAGGACTGCAGATGCTGGAGATCAGAGTTGGAAATGTGTTGCTGGAAAAGCGCAGCAGGTCAGGCAGCATCCAAGGAACAGGAGATTCGACATTTCGGGCATAAGCCCTTCTTCAGGAATGAGGAAAGTGTGTCCAGCAGGCTAAGATAAAAGGTAGGGAGGAGGGACTAGGGGGAGGGGTGCTGGAGATGCGATAGGTGGAAGGAGGTCAAGGTGAGAGTGATAGGCCGGAGTGGGGTGGGGTCGGAGAGGTCAGGAAGAAGATTGCAGGTTCGGAAGGCAGTGCTGAGTTTGAGGGGTTTGACTGAGACAAGGTGGGGGGAGGGGAAATGAGGAAACTGGAGAAATCTGAGTTCATCCCTTGTGGTTGGTGGGTTCCTAGGCGGAAGATGAGGCGCTCTTCCTCCAACCGTCGTGTTGTTATCGTCTGGCGATGGAGGAGTCCAAGGACCTGCATGTCTCTGCTGGAGTGGGAGGGAGAGTTGAAGTGTTGAGCCACGGGGTGGTTGGGTTGGTTGGTCCGGGTGTTCCAGAGGTGTTCTCTGAAACATTCCGCAAGTAGGCGGCCTGTCTCCCCAATATAGAGGAGGCCACAACGGGTGCAGCGGATGCAATAGATGATGTGCGTGAGGTGCAGGTGAATTTGTGGCGGATATGGCTCTGAAGCTATGCCCTTGGCCCCTAGTCTGTCCCATCCCCGTCCACTTCATCCAGGTCCCTCAGTATTCTGTTAGTTTGAATGAGATCCTGCCACCGCCGCCTCTGAAACTTCGTCAAGTACAGACCCAAATACTTCTCTTGCTCCTCA
The DNA here is from genome assembly GCF_020745735.1 of Hemiscyllium ocellatum. NCBI lineage: Eukaryota > Metazoa > Chordata > Chondrichthyes > Orectolobiformes > Hemiscylliidae > Hemiscyllium > Hemiscyllium ocellatum. The sequence goes on from NW_026867892.1 coordinate 15,404, forward strand.
TATGGCAAGCATTTCATCCTGGGCTCTTTCTTGTAAAACTAGTTCTTGGACCCCCTCACATCCTTTGTTCAGACTGTTAATGTATAACATGTACAGCGTGATCCCATCACTGACCCCTGCTGAGTTCCCCTCGTCACCAGTTCCCATCGTGAAAACGACCCCTTTATACCTGCTCTGTCTTCTGCTAATCAGCCAATCCTCTATCCGCACTAAGCATGTCGTTCTGAAACCGAAATTTCATTTCACAAACACGGCTGGATTTGTTTTCCTGTCTGGCTGTGAACAAGCAGGGTAGATAAAAGGGAGGAATGGTTTTTTCGGGATTTTCAGAAACCTTTCAACAAGGTCCCACTGAAGAGGTGGATAAGCAATACAAGCAAATGTGGGATTGAACGGAATGTACTGGCATGGATTGGGAATTCTTAAACAGAAAATTAAGTGGGAATAAATGGATTAGTGCTTGCCCCCAACTATTCACAAAGGGATTTGATGCATTTGATGGATGGACAAAATCTACTGCTTCCATGTTTGTTGCTGAGACAGAACGAGATGGGAATGTGGGTTGTGTGGAGGAAGCAAAGGGGACATGGACAGTCCATGAGTTTGCCGTGTACAAATTAATTGATGGGATGTGGCCATCACTTGCTTGGCCATCAGTACCGTCCCATCTGTAATTCCCTGGAGAAGGTGGTGATTGGCTGCCTCCCTCACCAACTGCAATCCTTTAGGTGTATGGCCAGACAGAGTGCTGGGAGAATGGAGCGTGGCTTGGATGGCACCTCGGAATTGCTGATGTTCATGTGCAGCTGGAATTCCTGTCATTCCAGGGTATAGTGGTTCCGAGTTTGTGATTGGCTGTTGAAAGGGCCTTCCTAAGTGACCTCAGTGCTGCTTGCAGATATTTTATTTATTCACTCGTGGTCATGAGCATTGCTGGATGTGTTGTTGATTTGGAGTTGTCCCTGAGAAGATGGTGGTGAGCTGCCTTCCTGAGCCACTGCACCAGCCGTTGGAACTGTTGTTATCTGTGTACCCTCTAGCAGGCGCTACAACACTCCCCACGTCTGTAACTACATACAGACAATGCAGCTCTTCCTGTATATGTGGCATCCTTCTCTGCCAACAACTCTTATTGTTCATCAGAATGTCTCACCACCTCCATTCCCACCTGTGCCAGTGACCTCTCAAATTTCTGTATTCTTGTTTACAATTCTGATCACCTATAACCTCTTCCTTTCTAAATTTGTAACCCCTCAGTATCTGTAACTCTGCATATAACTGTATTCAATGACAGCACAGGTCCCCTTCCTTAAATCTCTGTGAATCACAGTGGCTGGTTGTGCTAAATTTATACTTTTCATCCTCCTTATCCTTCTTATATTTATTTATACTTTTCATCCTCCTTATCCAGCCCCTAAAATCCCCCTATTCTCTGTACCTCCTTATCTCCTGAGGGTCCTGGAATACCATGAGTGCTTCAAACATCTGTAACCCCCCCGTTACTGCGAGTCTTCTAACTCTGTAATATCCAAAAGTCTCCAGTACCACACAACACTTCCTGGGTGTCAATTTGCACGTGTTGAAGTCTTCACATCAGAGTAAGCAGCTCACAAAAAGCCATTTAGACTCTACAAGGCTCCGTCACCAACAAGACACCGTCTCTCTATTTCCTTTGCCTCCCTCAGTGCCTACAACTCTCCCTGTATCTTCCAATAACCTGCTTTAGACACTGCAGGTCTGCCTACCTCTCCAGATAACCTGTTCCATCCCCGACAGATCACTTAATCACTGTAACACCCTCTGCACACTCTCATCCTCCTCTTTTCTACTATCTTCCAGGCACAGCGATGATCCTATGAGGGAGCAGTGTGGAATGGCATGTTACATATCTCAGCTGAGACTTGAGGCCTACCATTACCTGGGAGTCACAAAGGGAGAGAACCTGACAGCGAGCAACACAAAGTGGGAGAATATAAATCAGCAGCGAGGACCAAGGCCTAGCAGGACTTGCGTTGGAGAAACAGCAGAGCAGGAGACTCAAAATCAGCACCGAGTCACAGAGGGGGTGACCATGTGAAGGAGCAACTTGAAGCAGGTACATGAGGCACATTCACACCTGGGAGTTACAGAAGAACCAAAGTGGGAGGATATAAATCAGCACTGAGGATCGAGGCCTAGTCATACCTGTGAGTCATATAGACGGTGACTCTGTGAGGGAGCAGAGTGGAGGGAGATTTGAATAAGGGACTTAACCACTTTGTTATTTCCCCGATGTTAACTTCATTCGAAGTAATTAATTGAGTTACTCTAGACATGTTGTATTTTAAGACATAACAAGACATGTTTGTCAGATGGAAAATGTGTTCTGTTACATTGAAAGCCATAGCCCCCTGCTCGTGTCCTAGATGGACACGGGGTCTTGGAGCTCAGACAGTGACTAACGATTCTATGGGACATCTGTGATGCTGAGGGTTAGGGGGATAGCACACACACAGAGCCGATCACCCTGCAGACATGACGGTCTGGAATAATGAAGGGAATGGGGGTACTACGCAATCGAAGATAAACGGTCAGGGAATCCAGGAATAGCCTGCTGTCTCCCTCCCAATTCAGTTTCCTGGTTTGGAGCTGATGAAGGTATTGGCTGCTCAGGGGAGGACAGTCAGAACCATGTCTATGGCTCCACAAGCAGCCTGACTGTACAGGAGGGGAGGGAAAAGGAAGGAGGAGCAATAGTCACAGGGGAGTCAGGAAATTGAGGGAATCACAAGCATTTCTTTAACTGTCAATGTAATTCCAGGATTGTGGGCTCAAGTTTGGCACTGTGTCTGCAGCATATTGGTCTGGGAGGTGGTTAGCAGCCAGAGGTCATGGTCTGCGTTGGTCTCAGTGACTTGGGTGGGAAATGTGCTCTGGGAATCAGAATTTAGCGAGCTAGATGGAAGGTTAGCAAACAGGGCCTCAAACGTAGCAATCCCTGGAATACTCGCAGTGCCGTGTGCAAGTCAGTGCAGCACTAGGAATATTAAGTAGGCGAGAGTGTGACTGGAACGTTAGTGTAGCAGGAAGGGCTTCAGATTCCTGGTACATTGGGACTGGTTCTAGGGAAGCTAGCAACTGTACAAGCTGGATTGGGTAACTTGTGACAGAACTGGGACTGATTTCCTTGTCCAGTGTTTGGATAATGCTATTGGAAGGGATTTAAACTGATTTGGCAGGGATATGGTAACCAAACAGAGCAGTGGAGGAAACTACCGTTCCTCAGCCACACATTCATCTGGTCTCTCTTTCTATTTCTATCCTCACTGGCACGTGGCACGGGGAATAATCTGTAGATCACTGCCCTTGCGGTCCTGCTTTTCCACTTCTTACCAAATTCCCTCTCTACTCAGGTCCCTGACAATATGTACAGCCTGATCAAATCTCCTCTCAGCATCCTCCGTTCCAGTCTTTCTCATAACTGCACTTCCACTGTCCCAGGGTAACGGATGTCCTCTGCACTCTCTTCAGTCCAATTCCATCCTTCCATGTCTTGGGGTGACCAGAACTGCACACATTCACCAAGCTGCGACTGCGCTCATTATTTATACAGTTCCAGCGTACACTTACGGCTGCACCAATGTTTACATCTCCCTTAATACCTCTTGCTAATTTTCACATCCCAGAATGAACCATCCCACAATAGGAGAGAACGTGCCAAGAGAGGCGTGGGTCTCCCCAACATTTATCCTCCTCATCTCGTCACAGGAGAAGGATCCTGACCCTAACAACCACGAGAGGCTGAATGACCGTGTCCAAGCTCCCAGACTGGGATCTGAGAGTCCCCTTGTCTCACTACTGGGCGCCATGACTGACTGGACAATGATATTCAGCTTCCTGTGCTAAACACCAAGACAATACAGCAGGAGGGTAAGCCTGGTAACTCTGACTGAGGAGAAATACTGCTGAGGACAGGGTAAGGCAAGGCAATAATTCTGTGAACACTCAAGGCATATCAAAGTGAGTGTGTACAAACACGGAGTGAGCAGCCCAGAGGGACAGTCCATGAGCTGGGCGTGCGTCCCTGAGCACAGTGTCCTTGCAGCAGCATTGAGTGTGTACAAATACGGAGTGAGCAGCCCAGAGGGACAGGCCATGAGCTGGGTGTGTGTCCCTGAGCATAGTATCCTTACAGCAGCATTGCAATGAAAGTTGTCAGTGCACCCTGAGCTGCAGCATTGAAGTACTGAAGTGTACTGTAGTGGGTTGGAGATGTGCTGGGATGGCATGGTGACGCTGGCGTGTGACAGATGCCAACATTGGTGGGTGTGGAGTACATGCAGTTTCTATCAGTGCAGTGTTCCCCAAGACGTTGCTGTCCAAAATAGAAGGCCGCAGGATCGAGGGGCGAGATGGAGTCACCAGTTACCAGCTCTGACTTTCATGTCAAATTCTCCATATTGAGTTTCCCAAGAGTGGGAGGGAGGGTATGAAGCTGAAAATTGATGAGGAGCGATCTCCGTGAATTTGTTTGTTAATCATATGGAATCATTCATTTAGCATTTCGCTACTGCTGCACTCAAATCTTGTCTTAAAGAATAGTCCAGTACAGGAACAGGCCCTTCAGCTGAGCAAGCCCGCACTGACACATGATGCCGTTCTAAAGTTAAAATGAAAGTTCTTGCTTCTACACATTCTATGTCATTCTATTCGCTGCTGCCTCTTCTCTGTGCCAAGATCCCTCTTAAACCTTGCTATACCAGCATTTCCCCTCTATCAGTGCATTCCAGGCACTTGCACATTCTGTCTATAAAAGCAAAAAATAAAACTTACTTATCATATCCACTGAACTTTCTCCCTTTTACCAAAAACCTATGGTCCTGAGTAATTGATACTTCTACTCTGGGACAAAGCCTCTAACTGTCTTCTATCTGTGCCTCTGACAGTTTTGTAAATATCTATCAGGTCGCCCAATAGCCAATGATGCCCAGGTGCACACAAAACATGGCCAATACCCTCCAAACCAGACAACATGCTGATAAAACTTTTCCATTCCCTCTCCAACACTTCAATACCGTGTGACAACCAGTACTGTACACAATATTCCAAATGTGCCCGAACTAAGTTTCTCTACTGCTGCAATATGACCTGTTAATACTGCATGCTCCGATGCATGTCTGCAAGTTTGGCATCAGTCTTCTTGATCACCCTATCCACCCGTGTTACCACTTTCCGGGAACTGTGGAGCTGTTCACTAAGATTCCTTCGGATTTTGATTCAATCAGTTTTTTCCATCTACTGTATACTTCTCTCCTGCATTAGACCTTCTAAAATACATCACGTCACAACTGTCCATATAAAGTTACATCTGTGTTTTCTCTGTCCAAGTCTGCAGCTGACCTACACCCTGCTGTATTCTCTGGCAATCATCTTCACAATCTGCAACTCCGCCAATCTATGTACAGATCTCCAGTCACAAAAACACTGTTCCACCACTACTCTGTCTTCAATGGCCAAGCAGTTCTCTACCCATCTTACTAACTGACCGCTGATCCCATTTCACTTCACTTTCTATATGACCCTGCCATAAGGAACCATATCAAAGGCTTTGCTAAGATCGTAACGGCCAACATCCAGCCCCATGTCCTCATCAATCAATCAAGTTTTGAACATAATCTTCCCCACACAACTGTGTTGCCTGTCGCTCGTAAGTCCATACTAGAGCTGCACTCATTCAGATAAGTGATTATTCCATCATATTCCTGACATGAACCTTGGAGAGTAGATTAGATTCCTTACAGTGTGGAAACAGGCCCTTCAGCCTAACCAGTCCACACCATCCCTCCGAAGAGTAACCTACCCAGACCCATTTCCCTCTGACTAAAGCACCTAACACTGTGGGCAATTTAGTATGGCCAATCCACCTTTGGACTGAGGGAGGAATTCGGAGCAACCGAAGGAAACCCATACAGACACGGGGAGAATGTGCAAACTCCACACAGACATGAGGCCAGAAACAAAGCTCAGACCTTGACGCTGTGAGGCAGCAGTGCTAACCACTGAGCCACAGTGCCGCTGTTGACGGTTACTGTACAGTGGGATGTATGTCGGGCCGTGACGGTTACTGTACAGCGGGTGGTATGTCGGACTGTGATGGTTACTGTACAGTGGGAGGTATGTCGGGCCGTGATGGTTACTGTACAGTGGGAGGTAGGTCGCGCCGTGATGGTTACTGTACAGTGAGAGGTATGTCTGTCTGTGACGTTACAGACTGTATGAGTTGTACAGAGCATGATTCTGCTCCTGCCGATGGCCCACTGCACCTCATGGATGCATCACCATTAGTTTCTCAATCTGTTTAAAGTCTGTACCATTCTCTGCCAAGGGGGCTACATATCATGGTGAGGGGAGTCTGGAAAATGTGAAGGTCGCCCTTATTCCCCACAAGGACTGTGCAGTGATCATTCTTACCGATGTATGAAATGGAGAGGTCTATCTGCAGTAGGCAGATCGGTGATTATGTGATCAATTATATGTTTCCCTTTTATTGATTCCCCATAACCTGCCGCAGAGCAGTCTAGCAGCCACAGGATCCAGCATCGATACTGACTATACACCACAAAGCTGTCCCCCTCTGCCTGGCTATGTCCTGTCAGTGGGATAGACCTTAACAGAGAGGGTGGTGATGTTGCCTGGGACATAGTCCTGTTCACAGAATCCTGCTTTACAGATAATATCTGACTGTTGCTCAATTAGTCTGTGGGATATATTCAACAGGTCACTTTTACATTTTGTATAATAAAGAGTTAATATCACTTTGTTTCTTACATATTTTAAAATAGACCAAACATAATTATTTTTCAGTTCAAAACAATTGAAGTGAACAATAATTGAATTATCAGAGCGCACAGCTAACTATTACACAATTCAGTGAATGTAGTAAACAGCTGATTGATGTTCAGATCAGTGAACACACCACCTTGCAGGCAGCAAAGCTGTTGAAGATGATTTTGAGGAAAAGCCTGAATTCAGACACAGTATTATTGGGCCTCACCACGACCTCCAAAACACTGGCCATCGCCAAAATCTGTCCAGTGAGCTTCCGAACTGGAGCTGGACAGTTACTCACACAATCCCTCACAATAGACTGGTGAGAGACATACCTGAACAATGGGGAGATGTGTGGAGGGCAGACTGGTCAATGGACTAGCACATGGCACTGGTCCAGACGCAGTTCATATTAATAACAACGACCTGTAAACAGCCATGTCTTGCAAGTATATCTCTTCTTGTGTGCCACCTAAACTCTGTAATTCTACACCTTGGACCTGATCCTGACTGAATGTGTTATAAAGGTGATGGGCTCCTGCATCACATGGCATCTTACATTGAATCCCTCATAAACCATATCCAGTGAATGTCAGCTCCACAATGTCAGTATCCAAACAGAATTGTACAGCTCCATTGATGGACAGTGTGATGCCAGCCTGACGTCCTTGTGTATGAGTTGAGCTGGAGATCTCTGTGTAAATGTTTGCAGCGTTGTTCTAACCATTAACAGCAAACTCTCTTTACTGAAGTTTTGATAGCCTTTCATAATACCACCTTTTAGATTGCCCAATAAGCAGTATGTTCCCCCCTTTATTCTGTTTACTTTTATAACAACAATATGATGAAAACAGTGCACAATTAACAGTAAGGAGCATTGGAATGATTAATCTCATTCCCACACCCAATACCAAATTAATATTAAGTACAAGGACTTTGAAAACATACAATTATTTTCCCTTGTATAAAATATTTTGAACTAATAGTCGACTCTCCTGCTCCTCAGATGCTGCCTGAACGGCTGTGCTTTTTCAGAACCACACTTTTTGACTCTGATCTGCAGCATCTGCAGTCCTCACTTTCCCCCGCTAATATTCACTCATAATCATTTTCGTGGTAACAATATCACTGTGTGTTTAAACATGTTCGTCAGATATAAGTATATTTTCAATTGTTTTTGTCTATCTCAAAGCTCAGTAATGTGGGATGTGACGGTCAGTGTCTGTGTGATGCTCAGTATGTAGGCCATGCCTCTGAGAGATTGTCTAATTGTTTCGAACAGCATATTCCTTCAGCTGTTACAACAAATAGCTTACTGCTTGGACCCAACCAGCCTGAGCTCACAAAACCCAAAGCACAGTGTCTAGATTGGGCAGGTCTGGACAGTATTTTTCATGTTAATTTATTCATGGAATATGATAAGACCAGTATTTATTGCCTGTACCTTGTTGTCCTTGAGGAGGTGGGGGTGAGCTGTCGCACTGCTGCAGCCCATGTGCTGTAGGTAGACTTAGAATACCATTAGGGAGGGAACTTGAAACAGTGACACTGAAACAACGGCAATATACTTCCCAATCAGCTCGGTAGATGGCTTGGATTGGAACGCGAGCATAGTGGTCCCATGTATCTGCTTCCCTTGTCCTTCTTGACGGTCATGGTTTCAGAGGTACGTTGCAAGGAGCCTTGTTAAATTTCTGCAGCGCACCGTGTAAATGGCAGGCATTGCTGCTCCTGAGTGTCAGTGGATGAGGGGGGAAGCTGCACTCACATAGGGAAATGGAGGTATTTAATCACACACACATTCAACGTTAGCCTATTTGATGGAAGCCAGGCTTTCCGAAATTTTGAGGTGAGTCATTCTTGTAGGATTTCTTCCCCTGACATATTCTCGTAGCCAATGAACTAATATGTGTTAAAGTGTGGCACTGGAAAAGCACAACAGGTCAGGCAGCATTTGAGGTACAGGAGAGTCAGTGTTTTAGCATCAGCCCTTCACAGGAATGGGTAAGGAAATTATCTGGCCAGTCCAGTTCTGGTTAATGGTAATGCCCAGGATGTTGCTAGATGGGTGTTCAGTGATGGTGGTGGCATTGAAAATTAAAGGATATGGTACACTTTTCTATTGTTAGAGGCAATTGTTGTCTGGCATGTGTGTAATGGAAATGGTACTTGTCACTGTTAAGCACACACCTGCATATTTCCAGATCCTGTTGCATTTGGGTAAGGACTGCTTCAGTATCGGAGTCAATCACGAATGATGTTGACCATTGTCCAATCATTGTCTAACATCCCCAGATGTGACTTTACAGTATAGGGATGGTCATTTATGACGTAGCTGAAAATTATTGGGCCTAGGGCAGAGAGCACTCTTACAGCTCAGTGATGCTGTCCCTCTCTCTGAGCTAGGAAGCTGGCTTCTAGTTCCACCTGCTCCAGAGGTGTCTAACAACATATCTGAATGGAATAATGTTACAGTGTCTTCCCCAAGGAACTGAGCGAGGACTTGGTTAGCTCAATCAGTTGGATGGCTAGATTGTAATACCGATTAATGCCAACAGTGTGGGTTCAATTCCTGCACTGAATGAGGTGTCTGAAAAAGGCTGTCTTACTCAACCTCTGCCTTGCTTGAGTCATGATGACTATCTAGTTAAACTGCCTCTACTCGCATCTATCTAACAAAAGAACAACCCTGTCATCCTGTTGGAGTATGGTGCCCTGCCTTTCCATTTTTGGTCTACAGGTTTACTCAGAAACCCGTCCCCTGGGGAACTGCTGCGGAGATGGCTGCTCCCCATCAACCCCAGCCACCTTCCTTTGTTCCAGGTATAACTTCAGCCAGTGCAAACAAATCCGATTTGCTCCAGCTTTGCTGTTAATCCTGGATATGACACTTGGTCAAATGCAATAATGATGATGTTAAGTGCAGTCACTTCTAGAATTCATCTTGTTGTACATCGTTAAACCAAGGCTTCAATGTGCCCAAGGGATGAGAGCTCAAACTGAGCTTCATTGAGCAGGTTGGAGCTGAGGAAGTGCTGCTTCACCCCACTGTAGATGACATCTTCCATCACTTTTTTAATGTTGGGGATTAGAGCAATGGGGCAATCATTGATTGATTGTCTGATGTTTTGTCTTTGTGTGTACAGGACACACCTTGATAGTTTCCCACATTGTCAGGCAGGTGTCAGTGCTGTATCCCAGCAGGAACAGCCTGAAAGGAATGTTCTCAGGGCCCGCAGCCTTTGCATTCCCCATCCCTCCAGCCGTTTGAAGTTAGCACACACTGAATCAGATTAGCTGATGACTGCCATTTGGAGAAGGCTAAAATAGATCATCCCATTGACACTTCGGTCTGAACATGGGTGTATGTTTCAGCCTTAGCGTTTCTATTGTAGTTCTTGGCCCTTCCATCATTGAGGAAGGCGATATTTGTGGATCCTACTCCTCCAGTGAGTTGTTTGATTGACCACACAATTTACGTTGACAGCATGTGATCGGATTGCAGAGATTAGGTCTGATTTGTTGGTTAGATCTGTCTGTCACTGGTTGTTTACGCTATGTGATCAGTAAGTGGTCCTGTTTGGTAATGTCACCTCATTGTGAGGTATACCTGGTGCTGCTGTTGACCGGTCCTCCAGTGTTCCTCATTGAACAAGGGTTTATCCCCTGGCCTGATGGTCAGGGTAAAGTGCAGTATATGCCAGGCAGTGACAGTGAAAATTGTGCTGGAGTACAATTCTGCTGTTGGTAATGATCCGAATCACCTCACACAGGCCAGTGCTGAGTTCTAGATCTCTTTGTAATCTGTGCCGCTTAGCATGGGGATTGTATCTCTCACGTGTGCGCTTATGCGTGTGGGTGCACACACCCAAGCACACACACTATTGACAATGTACAAGTGGGACTTTCTCTATAGAAATATTGTATGCCCTGTCACCGTTCCCAATGTGGTCCTCGATCAATGTGTCTGCAGCTGGTAGTTTGGTGAGGGTGAGGTCAAGTATGTTTCTCCCTGTCAGTCGTACCCTCTCGATCTGGTGCTGACCCAGTCTCGCAGCTAAATCCTTTTGGACCAGACCATCTCGATCAGCAATGCTGCTGCTGAGCTCCTCTTGGTGGTGGGTTTTAAATGGCTCACCCAGTAGACATTCTCCAGCTCATTCACTCTGTGAGTACGTCCTCCAAGAGTTGTACAATGTAGAGGAACACTGATTCTTCAGCTGAGGGAAGGGAGTCAGCAAGAGGTTTCCATGTCGGTGTTTGATCTGACACCGTGAGATTTCGTTATGTCACATTGTTGCTTCAGGAGTGTGTTGAATGCCTCTCCCACATCTCGCCCTAGCCCCCAGACGTTAGGAAGGAGGGATTTCCAGTATCTACAGTGCTTTTAATTTTTTTCACTTTCAATCGAATGGCCTCTTCTGTACTGAATGGCACTCACTCTATGACTCTTGTGATTGGAAAGTCCAAGGTCTTACTTCTTCAGTTCCTCAAGAATCATTTCTATTCCACAGATTTCTAAAATATTTTCTCTATTAAGACATTGCATAATTCCATTTTTAAACTACCTACGTATTTCTCTGCATCTTTCCCTGTCATCTCCTCCAGCCGCTGCATCCATCTGTATCTCAGTAACCCTCCGTATCTCCACAATCTTTATCTCATTCTCCAGCTCCATCTATCACTGTAAATTCCGCCTGCCCCTACACCCCTCCCAATCTCTCTAATATCCAGCTGCTACATCTCTCCCCATATCCTGTGAATGAATTATAAAATATCTCTATAACATGCCCTAGCATGCACAGGTCACACTATCTCTCGACTATCTCCAGCCTTGATTTCCTATCTCTGTAACATCTCCAGCCTTACTTTCGCATCTCTGTAACATCACCAGCCTTGCTTTCCTATCTCTCTGTAACATCTTCAGCCTTGCTTTCCTCTCTCTGTAACATCTCCAACCTTACTTTCCTCTCCGTGTAACATCACCAGTCTTGCTTTCCTATCCCTGTAACATCACCAGCCTTGCTTTCCTATCTCTGTAACATCACCAGCATTGTTTTCCCCTCTCTGTAACATCTCCAGCCTTGCTTTCCTATCTCTGTAACATCACCAGCATTGCTTTGCCCTCTCTGTAACATCTCCATCCTTGCTTTCCTCTCTCTGTAACATCTCCAGCCTTACTTTCGCATCTCTGTAACATCACCAGCCTTGCTTTCCTATCTCTCTGTAACATCTTCAGCCTTGCTTTCCTCTCTCTGTAACATCTCCAGCCTTGCTTTCCTCTCCGTGTAACATCACCAACCTTGCTTTCCTATCTCTGTCACATCACCAGCATTGTTTTCCCCTCTCTGTAACATCTCCAGCCTTGCTTTCCTCTCTCTGTAACATCTCCAGCCTTGCCTTCCTATCTCTGTAACATCACCAGCATTGCTTTCCCCTCTCTGTAACATCTCCAGCCTTGCTTTCCTCTCCCTGTAACATCTCCAGCCTTGCTTTCCTCTCTCTGTAACATCTCCAGCCTTGCTTTCCTCTCTCTGTAACATCTCCAGCCTTGCTTTCCTATCCCTGTAACATCTCCAGCCTTGCTTTCCTCTCTCTGTAACATCTCCAGCCTTGCTTTCCTCTCTCTGTAACATCACCAGCCTTGCTTTCCTCTCTCTGTAACATCTCCAGCCTTACTTTCCTCTCTCTGTAACATCGCCAGTCTTGCTTTCCTATCCCTCTAACATCACCAACCTTGCTTTCCTATCTCTGTAACATCACCAGCATTGTTTTCCCCTCTCTGTAACATCTCCAGCCTTGCTTTCCTCTCTCTGTAACATCTCCAGCCTTGCTTTCCTATCCCTGTAACATCTCCAGCCTTGCTTTCCTCTCTCTGTAACATCTCCAGCCTTGCTTTCCTCTCTCTGTAACATCACCAGCCTTGCTTTCCTCTCTCTGTAACATCTCCAGCCTTGCTTTCCTCTCTCTGTAACATCGCCAGTCTTGCTTTCCTATCTCTGTAACATCACCAGCCTTGCTTTCCTATCTCTGTAACATCACCAGCATTGCTTTCCCCTCTCTGTAACATCTCCAGCATTGCTTTCCCCTCTCTGTAATATCTCCAGCCTTGCTTTCTTCTCTCTGTTACATCTCCAGCCTTGCTTTCCTCTCTCTGTAACATCGCCAGCCTTGCTTTCCTCTCTTTTAACACTCCAGCCTTGCTTTCCTATCCCTGTAACATCTAACATCTCCAGCCTTATAATCCTCTCTTTCTGTAATATCTGCAGCCTTGCTTTCCTCTCCGTGTAACATTTCAAGCCTTGCTTTCCTCTCTCAGTAACATTTCCCGCCTTGCTTTCCTATCCCTGTAACTTGACCAGCCTTGCTTTCCTATCCCTGTAACATCTCCAGTCTTGATTTCCACTCTCTGTAGCATCTCCAACCGTGCTTTCCTCTCTCCCTGTAACATCCCCTGTCTTGTTTTCATCTCTCTGCAACATCTCCAGCCTTGCTTTCCTTTCTCCCTGTAACATCTCCAACATTGCTTGCCTATCTCTCTGTAACATCTCCGGCCTTACTTTCCTTTCTCTGTAACATCTCCAGCCTTGCTGTCCTTCACACCTCAGTGAATTGGTTATATATCTGCTCTTATATTTTTATCTTCCTTGAGGTCTATAAAATATCCCCAGCAGTGTGTCTGTCATCGTTTGGACCCTCACCTTGACTGATAAAGCCTCATTTGAAGATACGTCCAAGATATTGTCCCTCCTCACTGCAGTAACTGTTCCTTAATTAACAATGCAACACCACCTCCTCTTTAAGACCCTCTCCTGTCCTGCCTATAGTTCAGTACAACAGAATATTGACTTTTAAGCCCTGACCTCTCTCAAACACACCTCTGTGATGGCAAAAACATTCCACCTCCACATGTCAACTCATTCCATTATCACAACAGTCTGTCTGATGATGCTCCCAACATTAATGTAAGCTGGAATATAACACCTGGAATACTCTGTACCTCGGAGTTCCTCAATCATTCACTATTTGTTATCAGGCTGCCCTAACCATGAACCAAAATTGTAATTCTGGGACTGAATGAATATTTGTTGAATTGTAATATGTTATTTCAAAAAATGTGTTCATCAAGTGCAACTTTTCAGAACTGTCAGCTCCACATACAATGAGTTTCTGATGGTTAATTCCCTGCTCAGTGTGCAGAGGGGACAGCCCTCAGTAATGGAGAAACTGAGGACTGCTGTTGATGGAGATAAAAGTAGAAAAGTGTGGTACTGGAAAAGCACAGCATATCAGGCAGCATCCGAGGAGCAGGAGAGTCGATAGTTCAGGCATGAGCTCTTTATCAGGAAGGCATTGGTGCATTCCGTTTTCTATGATTCTGTGATTCGCAGGACATTGGGAATCATACTTGCTCAGCAAGGCAGCACTGTATATTGCATTGAAAAGGAAAGCAGTCAATCAGTTGGTTGGACAGGGTGTAGACAGGCTGAGGGGAAATGATGGCCCATCTGTGGTAGCAGATGGAAAGTATTCAGCCTGGAGCTCAGTGAGCAGTGGCATACCAGGGATCGATTCTGGGACCTGTACTCTTTGTGATTTTTATAAATGACTTTGATGAGGAAGTGGAATGGTGGGTTAGAAAGTTTGTCAATGACATGAGGGTTGATAGACTTGTGGATAGTGTGGTGGGTTGTTGTAGGTTGCTACAGGATATTGACAGGATACAGAGCTGGGATGATAAGTGGCAGACAGAGGGCATATTGTTGGAGGGAATCCTGAGGGACAGGATGTACATGTATTTGGAAAGGTAAGGACTGATTAGGGAGAGTCGACATGGCTTTGTGCGTGGAAAAATCATGTCTCACAAACTTGATTGCGTTTTTTGCAGAAGTAACAAAGAGGATTGATGAGGCAGAGCGGTGGATGTGACCTATATTGACTTGAATAAGGTGTTCGATAAGGTTCCCCATGGGAGACTGGTTAGCAAGATTAGATCTAATGGAATACAGGCAGAACTAGCCATTCGGATAGAGAACTGGCTCAAAGGTAGAAGACAGAGGGTGGTGGTGAAGGGTTGTTTTTCTTATTGGAGGCCTGTGACCAATGGAGTGTCACAAGCATTGGTGCTGGGTCCACTACTTTTTGTCATTTATATAAATGATTTGCATGTGAGTATAATAGGTATAGTTGGTAAATTTGCTGATGACACCCAAATTGGAGGTGTAGTGGACAGCAAAGAAGGTTATCTCAAACTACAACGGGATCCTGATCAAATGGGCCAATGGGCTGAGGAGTGGCAGATGGAGTTTAATTTAGGTAAATGCGAGATGCTGCAAGTTGCGAAAGCAAATCTTAGCAGGCGTTATACTCTTAATGGTGAGGTCCAAGGGAGTGTTGCTGAACAAAGCGACCTTGGAGTGCAGGTTATTGTTCCTTGAAAGTAGAGTCACAAATAGATAAGATAGCGAAGAAGGCACTTGGTATGCTTTCCTTAATTAGTCAAAGCATTTTACAGTGGTTGGAAGGTCATGTTGCGGCTGTACCGCAAGTTGGTTAAGCCACTTTTGGAATATTGTGTGCAATTCTGGTCTCCTTCCTATCGGTAGGATGTTGTGAAACTTGAAAGGATTCTGAAAAGATTTACAAGGATTTTGCCAGGGTTGGAGGGCTTGAGCTATAGCTGGGGGTTGAATGGGCTGGGGCTATTTTCCCTGGAACATTGGAGGCTGAGGGGTGATCTTATACAGGTATATAAGATCATGAGGGGCATGAATCGGGACATAGACAAGGTCTTTTCCCTGGTGTGCAGAACTCGAGAGTGCAGGTTTAGGTTGGGAAGGAAAAAATATAAAAGAGACGTAAGGGGCAACCTTTTCACACAGAAGGTGGTATGTGTATGGAATGAGCTGCCAGAGGAAGTGGTGGAGGTTAGTACAATTGCAACATTTGAAAGGCGTCTGGATGGGGATATGAACTGAAAGTGTTTGGAGTGATATGGGCTGAGTGCTGGCAGGTGGGAGTAGATTGGGTTGGGATATCTGGTCAGCATGGACGAGTTGGACCGAAGGGTCTGTTTCCACTGTATATATCTCTTTGACCCTGTGACTATAATTTAGAAATGACAATAAGTTGACATGCACTGTTAAATAAGTAAATGTTGATATTATAAAATTGTAGCATACAAAAAGTTGAAAACTTGCTAGTTTTAGAATGAATGATAAAGAACAAAGAACATTTCAACACAGGAACAGACCCTTTGGCCCTCATGGCCTGTGCTGATCCAGATCCTCCTATTTTCTAAACCTGCCACCTATTTTCTAAGGGTCTGTACCCCTCTGCTCCCTGCCCATTCATGTATCTGACAGATACATCTTAGATGACGCTATCATTCCTGCCTCAACCACCTCTGCTGGCAACACGTTCCAGGCTGCCACCACCCTCTGTGTAAAGAACTTTCCACATATATCTGCCGTACACCTTTCCCCTCTCACTTTGAACTCATGACCCCTAGTATTTGAGTTTCACAATCTGGGGAAAAAGCTTCTTGCTATCCACCCTCTCTATATTTCTCTTGATTTTGTAGACCTCAATCAGGTCCCACATCAACCTTCGTCTTTATCATGAAAGTAATCCTAATCTGCTCAATCTTTCTTCATAACCAGCAACCCCATACCAGGCAACATCCTGGTGAATCTACTCTGTACCCTATTAAAAGCATCCACATCCTTTGGTAATGTGGTGACCAGAACAAATGCAGTATTCTAAATGCGGCCAAACCAAAGTCCTATGCAACTGTAACATGACCTGCCAATGCTTGTACTCAACATCTGATCCAATGAAGGAATGCATGCCATATGCCTTCATGACAACTTTACTGACCTGCGTTGCCACCTTCATGGAACAATGGACCTGAGAATACCCAGATCTCTCTGTACATCAATTTTCCCCAGGACTTTTCCGATTACTGTGTAGTTTGCTCTTGAATTGGATATTCCAAAATGCATCACCTCGCATTTGCACAGATTGAACTCCATCTGTCATTTCTGTGAACATCACTCCAATCTATCT
This sequence comes from Hemiscyllium ocellatum, assembly GCF_020745735.1. Classification (NCBI taxonomy): domain Eukaryota; kingdom Metazoa; phylum Chordata; class Chondrichthyes; order Orectolobiformes; family Hemiscylliidae; genus Hemiscyllium; species Hemiscyllium ocellatum. The sequence goes on from NW_026867892.1 coordinate 32,279, forward strand.
ATATTCTGCTGTATTCTCTGACAGCCCCCTTCACTATCTGCTACTCCACCAATCTTAGTGTCATCTACAAACTTGCTAATCAGGCAACAGATACCTCCTTCCAAATCATTGATATATATCACAAACTACAGTGGTCCCAGCACGGATCGCTGTTGCACACCACTGGTCATTGGTCTCCATGTTGAGAAATCCCCTTCCACTATTACTCTCTGTCTCCTGTTGCCCAGCCAGTTCTCTATCTATCTAGATAGAACACCTTGGACCCCTTGCAACTTCACCTTCTCCATCAGCCTACCATGGGAAATCTAATAAAACGCCTTACTCAAGTCCCTCAGTATCTTCTCCAGCAACTTCCCTAAAAACTAATGTAAGGCTCACCAGTCTATAATTACCTGGATTATCCCCGCTATCCTGCTTAAACAGGGGACAACATTATCAATTCTCCAGTCCTCTGGGACCTCACCCATGCTCAAGGATCCTGCAAAGATGTTAAGACCCCAGTTATTTCCTCACTCACATCCATCAGTAACCTGTGGTAGATCCCACCCGGTCCTGGGGCTTGTCTAACTTAATACCTTTTAAAATATGAAAAACTTCCTCCCTCGTTATGGCGACTTGACCCAGAACGCAAAGATCTATCCCGAACCTCAACATCCGTCATGTCCTTCTCCTTGGTGAATACAGATGCAAGATACTTGTTAAGAATCTCACCCACTTTCTCTGACTCCATGCATAACTTTCTTCCTTTGTCCTTGTGTCTTCCAAACATTTCTCTGGTTACCCTCTAGCTCCTTATATATTACATTAGATTAGATTACTTACAGTCTGGAAACAGGCCCTTCAACCCAACAAGTCCACACTGACTCGCAGAAGCACAACCCACCCAGACCCTACATTTACCTCTTCACCTAACTCTACGGGCAATTTAGCATGGCCAATTCACCTAACCTGCACATCTTTGGACTGTGCGAGGAAACCGGAGCACGCGGAGGAAACCCACGCAGACACAGGGAGAATATGCAAACTCCACACAGACAGTAGCCTGAGGCGGGAATTGAACCCGGGTCTCTGGCACTGTGAGGCAGCAGTGAGGCCACCATGAATAAAAGTTCTTCGGGTTTTTTCTCAACCCTGTTTGCTAAAGATATCTCATGACCACTTTTCGTCCTCTTAGTTCCTCGATATTTATTGTGAAATGTGGTTAGTGAAAAGAACACAAACATTTGTTTGTATGAGTGGGAACTCAGACCTTTACGAGGTGTTTTGCTCCAAAATATATTTGAAATCTGTCTCAGTGCAAATAAAAAGCAGGAGAAGAAACCTCTTGGGAAGAGTAATTTTCAGCCACTGTCCCCCCAAAGTGCTTCTAAGGTAGAAAAGAGTGAGGATATGGAACAAGGGCACAACAGTAACTATGGGTGGTCTGAATATGCAAATTGGCTCAATTAATTAACATGACAGTGATATCTCAAACAAAGATTCGTGGAGTGTATGAGAGACTATTTCTGAGAGCAGGACGTCATGGAACCAACCAGAGAATGGGCTAATTTAGTCTTGATATTATATAACAAGGAAGGATTGGTGTATGAGCTTTGCCTTGGAAGGAGTAACCACAACATGCTCGAGTTTCACATTCAGTTTGAAAGCGCAAAGACTGAGTCATAAATGGAGTTTTAGTGTTCGGCAATAATAATTATACTAGACGAAGGAAGGATTCACCCTGGGTGGACTGGGGTAGAAAAGAACAGTCAAAGGCAGTACAGATGAAGACGTTTGGCAAAAAAGTTAGGGAGATATTAAAGACCAAAGAGGAATTGCATGACAGAGAAAATCATCCATATCTTGATAAGGAAGTCAAGGATAACATGAAGGCAAATCCCAGGGCATTTCTTACTGCACAAGTTGGTCACACTGTGGAGGATCGGGCAAGTCAGTGGCCTCTTAGAGTTATGGCTGAATTCTTATGTGATAAACCCAGATAATGTTTGAGTGAGAAAGGTTCAAATCCTGCCATAGCAAGTGGCAGAGCTTGACTTCAAATCTGGAATTAAGAGACTGATGGTGGTTATGAATCGATTGCCAAGCAAAACTCACCTGGTTCACTCATGTCCTTTTGGGAAGGAAACGGCCATTCTACCGTCGATTCACCACTCTCAGGCTGAAGGCATTTCCCATTTACTCCGTTCTAAAAGATCTTCTCTTGACTCTCAGGCTATGACCTTGAGTCCTTTCTCTCTTAACAGTTGATGAATCTTCCCAACATCTACTCTGATGCGTCCAGTGAAGAGACCCAGTCCAGGTGGGAGTCGATCTCGGTCATGCTGCAGAAACATGACGGAGAGATCGAGAAATTCGGGCAGCGTGTCAGGGGAGCGAAGCAATGGGCCGCGGCCTCCGAGACCACTGCTGAGTCATCCATGGGTCAGGTCTGGGCCCTTGGACATCGAGTCCCGACCTTATTGGAACATATTAATGACCTCGGAAATTGAGGTCATCGGGAAAATATTCGGTTGCTGAGCCTTCAAGAATGGGAGGAGAAAGGGCAGCTTGTTGATTTCCTGGAGCAATGGCTCCCACAGCTGCTGAAATTGGAGTCAGAGCTGGGCTGGTTGCTGGTTGAGCGGGCCCATCAGGTTGCTGTGCGCCAGCTCAGGTCGGCCCAGTGCGCCCGCCAGATCCTAGTTCAACTTCAAAATTAGAGGGAAAAACAGATGCTGCTAGAGTCCACCAGAGAGTTGGAAAAAGATCCCCTTGCCATCATGTACAAGGGCTCCAGGATAATGTTCTTCTCTGGCTGTGGTCCACAAGAGGAAGGCATTTGATGAGGCAATGAAGCATCTGAGGGACTTAAATATTCAACATTCTATGCGATATCCGGCAATGCTATGGTGCAGTCATGGAGGATCTGTATATGACTTCAGATCACCGGGAAAAGTAAACGAATTTCTGGATGCTCTAAACTGACTGCAGGATTTGAACTGTATGGATAATGACTTTATTTTGCCCCTCTTTTCTTCTTTTTTCCTCCTCTTTTCTTCCTTTTTTCTCTTTTCTATCTTTCCCTGGTGGTGGTGAGGAGGGGAAGTGTTAGTTCCTTAACGTTTCTATGGACTCTTTTTGTGTGGTTTATTTGATTATTGGGGGACGTTTCTGAATTGTTTTTATTTGTTTGATTATTACTTGCTGAGATTGTAATTTTATAATTTTATATATTTTCATCTTGTGTTGTTTTGCTAAGTGTATCGAGGTGTTGGTGTGGGGGGGGGTCGCTTCTGTCTTATAAAATGTTGGAATTTATTTACTCTACTTTGTAATGCCTGGGCCGAGGGCATGCCTCTGGCTAGGAAATGTTCTGGTGGGATTATTGGAAGGTAGTAGTGCCTCCTCTGAAGAAGGGGGAAAATCTCCTTTTGACTATGTTTAATGTTATTTGTTTTTAGGAATAGTTCTTAGTTGTTTTGATTCAGCTGTTATAAGGAGTGTTTTATGTGTGAATCATTTTTGTTTTTTATTCAATGTATTTTGGTTGGTGTTCTCCCTCCTGGAGGGCATCGGGCTTACTCGGACTATCATGGCTAGTCATTCGTATAGGTGGTGCACCTGGAATGTCAAGGGAGCCACTCATTAATCAAAAGGAAAAAGATATTATCAAGTCTTAAAAAAAAGACAGGGTGGATGTAGCCCTTCTACAGGAGACACATCTACTTGATAAGGAGCATTCAAAGCTGCAACAGGGTGGATTTGGCAAGGTGTTCTTTTCATATTTCAGCTCAAAAAGTAGGGGAGTTGCTAATCTTATTGGTAAGAATCTCCCTTTCCAAATGCTAAGCCAGATAAAAGATGACTGAATGATATATATTAATTAAAGCCCTAATATATGGAGAGGAATATGAGATTTTGAATCTCTATTGCCCGCCGGTGACGCACTTACATTTGTAATGGAAGTGATCTCCAAGTTGATGGCTCTTGGGGTGCGCCATACTATTAGAGGGGGAGATTGTAATTGTATCATTGACATGGGTGGACAGAATACCTAAGAGCTCTGGGCATATCTTTGAGATCTAGGTGTTGGCAGATCTGAGTAGGGAGTTGTGGCTGGTAGGTGTGTGGAACTGTCTTCACCCCGAGGGTAGAGACTTTACTTTTTATTCTTATCCACACAAGTGCCATACCAGAATTGATATGTTTCTTTCCCCTCGACCCTTTTGAACTCAATATTGTTTTGTAAAGTAGGTAATATAACTATTTTCAAACATGCCGCAGTATTTTTGAAGGTTAAGATTGGTGATGATAAAATAGCTTTCCGACATTGGCGTATGGACCTTTCCTATTGAAGGATAGTAAGTTCATAAAATATTTCTCGCAGGAATTTAAAACCTTCCGGGATATCAACTCAAACACAGCCAGTAACCTTTTGGTGATGTGGGAGACGGTTAAGGCATATGAGCGAGGCTTGGTTATCTCATATTCTGTGAGTCCGAAAAGACAAAAGGGAGAACAACAGTGTCTGCTCGAGGCTCGCCTGAAGGCGGGTGAGACAGCTTATGTGGATAGACCTTCCATTACTAAACTACAGCTGATCACAGCCCGTTAGGCAAATTTGAATACCACACTTAGTCAAACAGCAAAGAGGGAGATATTATTTGCGAAACAGAGATTATTTAAATACGGTTACAAGCCTGGCAGGTATCTAGCACACGTTGCCAGAAAGAAAAAGGCTTCCCAAGCCAATACGCCTATTAGAAAGAGTGCTGGTACCCTCACCTGTGATCGTGAAATGAGCAATGCAGCCTTTAGAAAGTTCTGTTTCAAATTGTATAGGCCAAAGGACTGTGAGGATAGAACGAGGAAGATAGAGTCTTTTTAAAAAAAGATTTGGCCCTCCAGGACCTAACCTCAGAGAGGGTGTTGTTCTTGAATGCCCCCCGGCAACCCAGGAAATGCAGGATGAGGTAAGGCCGCTCCAGAGTGGCAAAGCGCTCGGACTAGATGGATTCCAAGCTGAGTTCTATAAAGAATTTATTGGGGAATTAGCCGGGCCACTTAAAAATATATATAATTATTCACATAGTCAGGCCTGCCTCTCGCCTTCTCAGAGAGAAACAAATATTTCTCTCATTCTTAAGAAGGGAAAGGCCCCAGATGACTGCTCTTCGTACAGACCTATATCCTTGTTGAATGTGGATTTTGAAGTTCTCACAAAAATATTGGGCATTAAGACTGGAGAGGGTTCTACCATTTGTTATAAAAGAGGACCAGACGGAGTTTATAAAGAGCCACAGATCAACTAATAACATTAGAAGAGTCTTAAATATGGTATAAGCCTGCCAGGAGGGAGCGATACTTGTATTAGTTATCTCCCTAGAGGCAGAGAAGGCATTTGATTGGGTAGAATGGACATATCTCTTTTAAGCTCGGGAATGGTTTCATGTTGGAGAGGTCTTTACTAAATGACTTACTTTATTAATTAATGATCCCAAAGCAGCGGTTTAAGTTTGGACAGTGTTAGCATTGGGAGAGGTTGTCGACACGATTGCCCTCTCTCACCATTATTATTTACACGAGTGATTGAGCTGTTGGTGGAAGCTATATGAGCTGACCCTAATACAATGGTTTTGGAGGTTAGATCGGGTAAGCACAAAATTACTCTCTATGCAGATGGTGTCCTCCTTTTCTTAAATGGTCCATTGACACCTGCGCCCTGCTTAATTCAAGTGGTTAACTTATTTGATTAGATTAGAACCCACCCATACCTCTAAATTTACCCATTACCTAACATTACGGGCAATTTAGTATGGCCAATTCACCTGACCTGCACATCTTTGTGATTGTGGGAGGAAACCGGAGCACCCGGAGGAAACGCACGCAGACACGGGGAGAACTTGCAAACTCCACACAGTCAGTCGCCTGAGTCAGGAATTGAACCCGGGTCTCAGGCGCTGTGAGGCAGCAGTGCTAACTACTGTGCCACCATGCTGCCCACTATGTTCTCACGTTATAAAATCAATTTAATGAAATCGGAGGCCATGCTGCTAGGTGCTCTTGCCAGTATATCCAATTTTCCGGATAGATCCCGTTTCCCCTTTCGGTGGTCACTGGGAGGTTTTCTTTACTTCGGTATTTTTAATACTCCAGCATTCGGTCAGCTATATAAAGCCAATTATACACATTTATTTGAGAAAGTAAGATAGGACCTTCAATGCTGGGAAGATCTCCTGATAGCCTGGATAGATAGAATAGCTTTGGTCAACATGAATATCCTACTTGGCCTTTTGTGTGCTGTGAGAATGCTCTCCTTGATGCTGCCGAGACAGGCGCTGCATAAGCTTTATGGTTGGCTCGGCTCCTTTACTTGGAGTAATAGACGGTCCCTTATTAAATTAGAAAAGCTACAGCTTCCACAAATAAGGGGTGGGCTGGATTTTCCTGATTTTAGGAGGTACGAATTGAGCTCTCTATTATCCTACGTTCGTGATTGGGTCTCTTGTGAACCGCAATCAACCTGGTTACATATTGAAGCCTCACTAGCAAAATATCCCATCATCAATCTACTATTTATGGACAAGATGAGAGTTATTATGGATCATTGTAAAAATTCTATTGTATTAAATACAATCAAAGCCTGGAGGATACTGCGACAGGATGAGGGTAAACTACAAAAAAATCTGCCTTACACCCCTCTGGTGGGAATGTTGGGGTTCCAGCCAGGGCTGAGTGATGCTGTACTCAGAGCCTGGGAGTGCAAAGGTATCTCCTGTTTGGGAGATCTGTTCAATGGGGAGGTCATGATGTCCTTCGAACAGCTGCATCAGAAGTTTGGGCTGCATAGCAAGATCTTTTTCGATATTTTCAAATCGGAGACTTTTTACAAAAGAAGACCACATTGATAATTAATCCTTATAAATGAGATAGGGAAAGGAGGGTGCATCGGCCAATGTGTCCACCCGCGGTCAGTACTCTCTACCAAAAACTATTTAATAACTTATCAAAGGACATGGAATGGTTGTATAAAACCCTAGAGACAAGAATTGGGAATGGAAATCTTCTTAGACGTGTGAGAGGGCATCTGGGAAAATACCACGAAGATCTCTGTCTGTAACAGAATTCATACAGCTCAGATGGCACCTGAGTGACTTGCAAAGTTCAAGGCAGGAGCATCTCCAATGTGACCCATATGCAAAATAGTAGTTAGTAATCTCACGCATTGTCTGTGGACCGGCCATAAGATCTGCAGGTAGTGGGGCAGAGTAGCGAATGCCTTGGCAAAGATTTTGGTAACGGAGATTGGGTTGGACCCACTGTCTCTACTTTTGGGCTCCACAAATTTCCCCTCTTTGGAAGTACACGGAAGGAAATTATTCACTATCCTTTCATTTTGTTCGAGAAAAGATGTTTTATTGAATTGGGTATCTGAAGGTTCCCCAGGAGCTTCAAATTGGTACAGGATAGCCATGGTATATATCCCCCTTGACTTCCTTATGAATATGGTGCACCAAAAAATGTAATTTTTTTATACAACATGGCAGCCCTTTTTGAACTACATTGACACAGATATATCAGCCACATTGCTCAGGGCCTTTGCTTAGCCATGGGGATGGTTCTGGCTGGTTCGGGGGATCCTGGGAGGAGGAATCCCATATAAATATCAGTTCTGTTATGATTTAATATACATTTATATTGAATTTGTATCTAGTTATTTATTTACTTATTTCTTTTCTATTCTCCTTTTGTCTATTGTTAGTAATGCAGGATATCCTATTTCATGTTTTGGTAGTTTGTAGAATAGAGTAATAGTTTTTTTTTACAAATTCTATATTGGGGTTGTTATTATATTGTAAAGCAGAATACACTAGTTTGTACTATTTTTGTAATTTTGTAAAAAAAAATTAAAAATCTTCTGTTTTCAATAAAAATATCTACAAAAAAAGGTGTCAAGTTCGCACATTTCTCATCTTCTGGGGCCCTCCCTGATTCTAGAGATTCCTGAAAGAATACCATTAATGCCTCCATCCAGCTTATTTATACATTTCGTTTTTCGAGCAATTTCTCCTCATCAGCTCTGCGTCCCCACTGTCTTGAGTATTTGGGACATTATTCATGTTATCCATCGTGAATTCCCTAGTCATCCATGGTTGCCTCATCCTCCCTGTACAATGCGTCTTCTACCTCGGGATGAATCTCTGCTGTGACTCCTAAATTGCTCTGAGAAACTCCCACAATTACTATTCCACTGTTTTTCCTGCTAGATTCTTATCCCAGTCAATTCTACTCAGAACCTCCCTCATGCCTTTGCAGTTGCCTTTATTCAGCTGTAATGTTAACTCCAGTTCTACCTTCTCCCTCTCAAATTGAAGAATCGGTTCAAAATAATATTATGATCACTGCCTTCAAAGGGTTCCTTCACCTTAAGCTTCCTTATGAAGTCTGCCTCATTGCACAACACTAAATCCAGGATTACCCGTTCCCTTGTTGTCTGCACCATAAGCTGCTCCAAAAATCCATCTCGTAGACATTCCACAAATTCCTTTCCTTGCAAACCATTACCAGTGATTCTCCCAGTCCGGCTGCATATTGAAATTCCCCCAGACACTGTAACTTTGCCTGTCCTACACGTGTTTTTTTTTCCATCTCCTGTTATGTTTTGTGCCCCAGCTCCTGACTATGATTCAAAGGCTAGTACATAACTCCAACTATGGTTTTGCACCATTGTGATTCCTCAATTCTGCCCACACACATTCCATACCATCTGACTCTATTTCGAGTAATGGGAACTGAGTGATGGGACTGCAAAATACTTCAGCATTGCCACAAATTTATAGCTAAGGCATTGAGTAAAAATATTTCATTTTCGCCACAGTGTATTTCTTTGGCCAAATATTCTGTCTGCATTATGGAAGAATACGAACTGTTGAAAATGTGACAGAAGGACGATATGATGAGGACACGAGTCTATAAAGAGATTAAGGTGGGTCAAGTGAACAGTCAAATATTGGTGTATGGAACACTGTTGGAAAATATGTCTGTGCTCAAACTTGTTTGAGGGTTGAATGGAAACGCAGGGTATTGTTTCAATGGAGAGATTGGCTTGAGGCACAGAGCAACCGAGGAACCAGCACCTGGATTATAAAATCAAACCTTTAGGTGTACATCAATTTTTTAGTTAGGTAAGTTAAATGTTGAAAGTTTCGGAAACAGAATACATTTAAAAGTAGGGAATATTTTCTACAGCTCTACAAGGTAGTAGTTTAACTACATCGAAAGTGCTATGGCCACAATGATGTGAAATGCTGTCCAGAGAAGATTCATTCAGCTGACTCTTGTGAGGACCATTTATTACAGGAAGAAATCTTGAACTGACTGGCCATGGATCTGCTAGGGTTTAGGTGAACAATATGTGATTTTGATTAATCACAGAATATTCCAAATAGTCTTTTCAAGTTGAATTCTGAAATAATATTTCAGCTTGTGTGAGAGATTACCATGAGTGGATGGGCTGTAAAACTGAAGAATATCTCAGTGAAGAAGCTGGTGATTTGGTGTAATCCTCTCAATGTGTTGTGTCTTTGTGGAACTCTCTTCCCAGAGAGTGATGGGGGATAAGACATTGAATATTCCTAAGACAGATTCTTGACTACGAATGACGCACTAACGTTGTCAAGGCAAAGGAGGATTATGTGATTGAGGCACAATCAGATCATCCACAATCTTATCGCATTATGAAGCCATTTTAATCCTTACTCCTGATGCTAGTTTCCACATTTCTGTTGTCTTTAGATACTGAAAAAATTATGACACGTTACTCTTGAACATGAAGACTTTTCCTTTCAGATTATTGTGCACAGCTTTCCATATGTAACTTTTAAATGGGACTCAAAAGCACTCAGGAAAGATTCATGATGCTGTAGAGAGGTCACGAGCATAGGACAAAGGGAAAGCCTCTCTTGAAACTGCTTCAGAAATCAGATTGTGTCGAATGGATAACTTTAGCAATGCAGATTCCTGTCAGTTGTTCTTGTGATGTGCGTTTCATTGGCAAGGTCAGCATTCTGTTGCCTGTATTTGATTTCTGATCAGAATATGGTGATAAACTCCAGGGGTTCTTGTGGTGCAGGAACACTAACAGGAATGTTACAAAGAGACAAACGGGGTTATTAACAATTTGACAGTGAAGGGAGAATGATATAGCTTCAATTCCTGTGTGCCCTTGAAGATTGTATTCCTCACTATCTGATGCTCACAAACTATGGAAATAGTGAGGCCACATTCTCTGTTTCCAACAATTAAAGTCATAGAGTCATACAGCACACAAACCGGCCTTTCAGCCCAATGCACATACGCCAGCCAAAAAACACCAAACTACATTATTCCCAGTTACCTGAAGTCTATAACCTACTATTATCTGGCATTTGTGTTTAAATGCTGCGTTACCGTGTATCTGTGAACTGAGCTTTTATGTTCTTCCAATATATGCACGAAATGGTTTCAAGGAAATAGATCTCACAACATCAAACACAAACTCATCAGATCAATAAAATGGCCTCATTGTTTAATAATTATTAGAAAATCGGATTGTCTTTTTAGTTCATTTGGGATTTTAATGGAGGTAGACCAACATTAATTGCCCTTGAGACGTTCCAGTCCAGTTGACGTTGGTCCATCCAAGTGGCTGTTGAGAGGGAGTGCCAGCTGTTCATCTCATGCGCTGGTTTAACTAGGAGTAAATAATACCGATGATGGATGGAGTGTTAAACAAGCCGCCACACTGAGATGAACAGCTCGCAGGGTAACAGACTCTTTGTCAATACGAATATATGGGAAGGAATTTATTAGTCTTCAGAGAAATAACAACCTTACGCGAGAATTCTATATAATAATGAAGCGAAGTATGTTTTTATGTTATTGGCGAAATTAAAATAATGGCGTCAAACAGCTGGAATAATGTTGATGCTGTTGTTGGACGATTCTTTCACTGAGTATGTGAATTATCCTGGATGAGCTCAGAGTTGGCTGGGCTGTCCTATGTTGAGTAAGTCCTGATACTCAATGGGATAATGCTTGTTTGTAATCTCGCCACTTACTGAGCACAGTTCGATTTAACGAACCAACATGTCCCATTGGTTGCTGCTTCAGAATATACCAAAGCTTTCATGGCTGCCACCACATGGAATCATGTAATAAAGACAAGGCCCATCGAGTCTGCACCATCCAGTGCTGATGCAAGTGCTTTATAAAGTTTGTGAGGTTACCTTCCTAAACCACATTTTTGACACATATCATGCTCAGGGTTCGAAACAGATTTCACAAATCATCTCTTAGTATCTTCTCTTTCACTTCAAACATATTTCCCCTTGTGTTTGACCCTTTGAGTGCGGGGAATAGCTGCTGTCTGTTCACTCGTCCCATACCTCTCATGCTGTAATACACTTCTGTCAGGTTCTCCCCAAAAGCAAATGTCACGGATCTTCATGGTTTGAGTTCTCTCTTGTCTTGTTACATCTTCCAAAATGCAGCATCTCACATATTTCAGTGTGACCGTTTATCAGTCATTGATCTGACAATCCGTTTGTACCCTCTTGTAACCAACACGTTCCTGCTCACTGTGACCCACCCAATTAATCATTGTGTCATCTGCAACATGGTTTATCATTCCCCAACATCCCCTCCATCTCCCACATTCTTATCATCAACATTTATGAATTTCAGAAACAAACCTTGATTTTCTTCCTGTTCTACAGATATTGTTGCAGAATTGGGAATTCCAGTCTCTTGTTTTTCCTATTTTGGTGAAATTACAACGTGAATCAGCTGTGGTCTTTTGTGAGGGAGCCACAAATATTATTTTGGACACGGAGATGAATTCTGCTTTTATACTCCACCTCTCTGCCTGTAGTATTCATATGGCTTGGCCATCATTAACCTTGGACTAACTTTTGGCGCCTTGCCCTGAAATATTCCCATTTTATTTGGGCCTGCAATTTATTCTTTACAACATTTGCTGCAATAGTCAGAGCTAAAAGAACTTTTTAAGCTGCAGGATGGACACAGGCTTATTTATTAATTTTGTTTGAAAGAGCTAGAGCAATGATGATAAAGATTGAATTAAATTCTGGATTATAAACACACTATAGATGATCAATTCACATTCTCATTTCTACGTTGAATTGGAAGAAAATTAAAAGAACAAATACCCACCGTTCTGAATATTGTGTAAAACGTGATGTCATATTGAAATAATGCATTAAGGAAGATCATGCATCAATTTTCTTTTGAATATTGCGAGGACATTGTTCAAACAAACAGTGTTCTTGTCTTTTGCTCCTTATTCATTCAACTGATCTTCCCGTGTAATTTGAGGTGAGATCAGACTGACTTCCCTTTCAATCGAAGCAAAACTTGACTGAGGGTGGAATCAAGGACCCTGAGCAAAACTGTGATTCATGGGAATTAGAGAACCTTCTGCACTGAGAACGGGAGCAATAGAAAAATCAGTCTCCGCAAGGTATCTTCCAAACTGCATGTCATCCGGACTAGGGACTCATTTGCTGTTCCTTCACAAGTATTTGTTAAAAATCTTGGAATGCCCCTACAAACAGCTCTGTCTGGATCTGCATCACCACGGATTGAAGAGGTAAAACAGGGCAACTCTGTATCGCTTATTCCAGAGTCATTGGGGATGACAAATAAACTCTGCCCTTGCTAGTGCCTTCCAAAACCCTGGATGAACATATCCTGTTAAAGATACAAAGATATTTTATGTTTTCATCGTTGGATGTAAACTCTCAGAAAGGTAAGACCTTGTTGGATGAGTATGATGCCAGTGACATCAGGAGCATGATAAATCATTGATAACAATTGGGATCATTACTTCAATCAGTTACTTTCAGAGGAATGATCATGTGATGTCATGACCACCGAGTTCAACATTTTCATAATGCATTATGACAGTGTCAACACATTATCGGTATTTAGGGAGTTGTCAGGCACAGAGTTTTTCATTTTTCATTCAAACACCATTACCAAATTCTTGAGCGTCAACAGAAATGGCAGCTTCACTGTTCCCTTTCAGATTAGACAAATATCTACTTTCCAAAAGAGTAACCAAGTTGAAAGTGCAGGAAAACATTTGCAGGTTCTGAGCAGAGAGAAACACAATTAACTTTTTGCCTCCAACATGTGTTTTTCAGAAGAGGATCATATCAGACTCAATATGCTGCCTCTGTTTCTACCTCTAGATCCTGACTCATCTGTGGTGTTTTGTCACTGTTTACTGTTTAGAACATAGAACATAGAACAGTACAGCACAGAACAGGCCCTTCAGCCCACGATGTTGTGCCGACCATTGATCCTCATGTGAGGTAAACCTAATGTACGAACTCTCAAATTTCTGTGACCATATGCATGTCCAGCAGTCTGTTAAATGTCCCCAATGACCTTGCTTCCACAAAAGCTGCTGGCAACGCATTCCATGCTCTCACAACTCTCTGCGTAAAGAACCTGCCTTTGACATCTCCTCTATACTTTCCACCAACCAGTTTAAATCTATGACCCCTCGTGTTAACAATTTCTGCCCTGGGAAAAGGTTTCTGGCTGTCAACTCTATCTATGCCTCTCATTATCTTGTACACTTCAATTAGGTCCCTTCTCTTCCTTCTTTTTTCAAATAAAAAATTTCCGAGCTCAGTCAACCTCTCTTCATAAAATAAGCCCTCCATTCCAGGCAGCATCCTGGTAAACCTCCTCTGAACCCTCTCCAAAACATCCACATCTTTCCTATAATTGGGCGACCAGAACTGGACACAGTATTCCAAGTGTGGTCTAACCAAAGTTTTATAGAGCTGCAACAAGATCTCATGGCACTTAAACTCAATCCCCCTGTTAATGTAAACCAAAACACCATATGCTTTCTCAATAACCCTGTCCACCTTGGTGGCAATTTTAAGGGATCTATGTAACTGCACACCAAGATGCTACTGTTCCTCCACACTGCCAAGAATCCTGCCTTTAATCCTGTACTCAACTTTCAAATTCGACCTTCCAAAATGCATCACCTCGCATTTATCCAGGTTGAACTCCATCTGCCACCTCTCAGCCCATCTCTGCATCCTGTCAATGTCACGCTGCAGCCTACAACAGCCCTCTATACTGGCAACGACACCTCCGAACTTTGTGTCGTCTGCAAGCTTGCTAACCCATCCTTTAATCTCCTCATCCAACTCATTAATAAAAATTACAAAGAGTAGAGGCCCAAGAACAGAACCCTGTGGAACACCACTCACCACAGACTTCCAGGCAGAATATTTTCCTTCCACTACCACTCGCCGTCTTCTGTCGACCAGCCAATTTTTTATCAGCTAAATCTCCCTGTATCCCATTCCTCCTGACCTTCTGAACAAGCCTACCATGGGGAACCTTATCAAATGCCTTACTGAAGTCCATATACACAACATCCAACGCTCGACCCTCATCAACCTATCTAGTAACATAGTCCAAGAACTCGAAAAGATTTGTGAGGCATGACCTGCCCTTCATAAAGCCGTGCTGACTACCTTTAATTAAACCATGCTCTTCCAGATGGTCATAAATCCTAACTCTCAGAATCCTTTCTAACACCTTACAGACGACAGACATGAAACTGACTGGTCTGGAATTGCTGGGGATTTCCCTATTTCCTTTCTCAAAGAGAGGAATTACATTTGCTTCCCTCCCGTCCTCCGGTACGACTCCGGTGGAGAGCGAGGATGCAAAGATCTTCACAAGCGGCGAAGCAATCACATTTCTCACTTGCCAGAGCAGCCGAGGACAAATCTGGTCTGGCCCTGGCGACTTGTCAATCTTAATGTTTGACAAAATGTTCAACACATCAGCTTCTTCAATCTCTATCTGATCCAGCATGCTTACCTGCTCCTCAATGGTTTCATTCACTACAAGGTCCTTTTCTTTAGTAAAGACAGAAGTAAAAAACACATTAAGTCTTCCCCTCCCTCCTCAGACTGTATACACAAGTTCCCTATGCTATCCCTGATCGGCCGTACTCTTTATTTGATCATTCTCTTACTCCTCACGTACGTGTAAAATGCCTTTGGATTGTCCCTAATTCTTCCTGCCAAGCCTTTCTCGTGCCCCCTCCTGGCTCTCTTCAGACCATTTCTGAGCTCTTTCCTCACCTGCCTGTAATCCTCTAGAGCTGAGCAAGACCCTTGCTTCCTCCTCCTTACATAAGCTGCCTTCTTTCTTTTGACGTGAATCTCCTCCACTCTCGTCATCCAAGGTTCCTTTATCTTACCCCTTCTTGCCTATCTCAAAGGAATACATTTATGCATCACTCGCAACAACTGTTCCTTAAACACTCTCCACATGTCTATAGTGCCCTTTCCATGGAACAATTGCTTCCGGCCTATGCTTCCCAACGCACGTCTGATAGTATCATAGTTTCCTTTTCCCCAATTAAATATCCTCCCATTGTGCCTGCTTCTCTCCTTTTCCTTAGCTAAGTACAATGTGAGGCAGTTGTGGTCACTATCACCAAAATGCTCTTCTACCGCAAGATCTGACACCTGCCCCGGCTCATTGCCGAGTACCAAATCCCAAATGGCCTCTCCCCTCGTCGGCCTGTCAACGTACTGAGTTAGGAAACCCTCTGAACACACCTTACAAACCATCTCCCCGAAGGAGGTTCCAATCAATATTGGGAAAGTTAAAGTCACCCGTTAAAACTACCCTACTCCATTCACACTATTCCAAAATCTACAGACCTATGCTTTCTTCAATCTCCCTGCTGCTATTGGGGGGCGTGTAGTAAACCTCTAATGAGGTGACTGCTCCCTTACTGTTCCTAATTTCCACCCATATTGACTCAGTAGGCAGACCCTCCTCGACAATGGTAACTTCTGTAGCTGTATTCCCCTCTCGATTACTAGTGCTACCCCCCTCTTCTTTTTCCCCCTCCATATTCTTTTTAAATGTTCTAAACCCTGGAACATCCAGCAACCATTCTTGCCCCTGAGAAACCCATGTCTCTGTTATGGACACAACATCATAGCACCAGCCCCGATCCATGCTCTAAGCTCATCACTTTTATTCACATTTTCCCCAGTATTCTTGAGCACTGATTCCGTTTTGGGAGAGAGCGCGGTGAGGGGGTCATGGAGTCTCAGCGGTTATCATGGTTGTTTCTCAGAACCAGGGACCTGGATTGGGGGAACGGGGGGCGCATGGTGTCTCAGTGTTTAGCACGGCTGTTTCACAGTATCAGGGACACGGTTTGTGGGGGAGGGGAGGGGGCATGGTGTCTCAGTCGTTAGCACGGCTGTCTCACAGTACCAGGGACACGGTTTGTGGGGGAGGGGGAGGGGGCATGGTGTCTCAGTGGTTAGCACGGCTGTCTCACAGTACCAGGGACACGGTTTGGGGAGAGGGAGAGGGGATGGGGCCATGGTGTCTCAGGGGTAAGCACGGCTGTGTCACAGTACCAGGGTCACGGTTTGTGGGGGAGGGGGAGGGGGCATGGTGTCTCAGTGGTTAGCATGGCTGTTTCACAGTACCTGGGACACGGTTTAGAGGGAGGGGGAGGTGGCCATGGTGTCTCAGTGGTTAGCACGGCAGTCTCACAGTACCAGGGACACGTTTTGGGGAGAGGGAGAGGGAATGGAGCCATGGTGTCTCAGTGGTTAGCACGGCTGTCTCACAGTACCAGGGACCCGGTTTGGGGGAGAGGGAGAGGGGATGGGGGCATTATGTCTCAGTGGTTAGCACGGCTGTCTCACAGTACCAGGGACCCGGTTTGGGGGAGAGGGAGGGGGAGGGGGTATTGTGTCTCAGTGGTTAGCACGGCTGTCTCACAGTACGAGGGACCCGGTTTGGGGGGGAGGGGGTCATGTTGTCTCGTAGTTAGCACGGCTGTCTCACAGTACCAGGGACCCGGTTTGGGAGGAGGGGGAGGGGGCATGGTGTCTCTGTGTTTAGCACGGCTGTCTCACAGTACCAGGGACCCAGTTTGGGGGGTGAGGGGATAGGGGCATGTTGTCTTGGTGGTTAGCACGGCTGTCTCACAGTACCAGGGACACGGTTTAGAGGGTGAGGGGATAGGGGCATGGTGTCTCAGTGGTGAGCACGGCTGTCTCACAGTGCCAGGGACACGGTTTGGGGGGTGAGGGGATGGGGGCATGGTGTCTCAGTGGTTAGCACGGCTGTCTCACAGTACCAGGGACACGTTTTGGGGGTGAGGGGATGGGGGCATGGTGTCTCAGTGGTTAGCACGGCTGTCTCACAGTACCAGGGACCCGTTTTGGGGGAGAGGGAGAGGGGATGGGGGCATGGTGTCTCAGTGGTTAGCACGGCTGTCTCACAGTACCAGGGACACGGTTTGGGGGAGAGGGTGAGGGGATGGGGACATGGTGTCTCAGTGGTTAGCATGGCTGTGTCATAGTAGCAGGGACCCATTTTGCTTCCACCCTCAGGACTTTTTGTATTGAATTTTCACATTCTCCCCAGGTCTGCAAGTGTTTCCTCCAGGTGCTCCATGTTCCTCCCACAGTCCAAACAGGTTCAATCGATTGACCAATCTAAATTACCAATCATGTGCAGCTCGGTGTATTAGCGATGTGAGATGCAAGCATAGAATAGTAGTCGGCTTAGCCAAGGGAAATGCAGGAGTAGGGCATGAGGTGGGTCAGGGTGCAATGATTTTCAGAGGGTCAGTGTGGATTAGAAGGGCCTATGTCCCATAAAATAAGGAAAAAAAATGTAAAATTAAACATTGGAATATACTGGAAACCTGAACCAAAAAGACACAGAGTGCAGGGGACATGGAACAGGCTTGGCAGCCTGTGTCGAGAGAAAATCAGATTTAACATTTTGAGTCCACTGACCATGCATCAGATCTGAAAGCAGCTGGGAATTAGTCTAATGTCTGTTGGTGGGGTTAGATTAATATACGGGCAAATAGAGAGATACAATATATAAACAAAGGGATTATTCATAATCAGCTAGGATGGAAATAAATGTGACATTATTTTAATTCATTTTTCACCTCCTCCCATATTCCTGAGTTTCATGCACGTGTGGGCACATATCTACGTTCCTGTTTGAAGTGAGTTCTGTCCCCTCTATCTCTTTCCTCAGTGTGGCCATCTTCTTTCCTTTATGAATGAGACATGTTTGATGTTGGCTGGGCCAGAGTTTATTTCTCTTTCCTATTTGCTCTTGAGAAGCTGTTGGGGAACTGCCTTTCTGAACCACTGATACTTCGATGTGCTGTCGGCTGCCAGTGCTCAGGTCTATTTGGTTTCACTTCTTTGAGACCTTGTAGTGTTATAACTGAATGGTTGGCTTGCCCATTTCAAAGGGCATTTGAGAATCTACCATTGCTGAGGGTCTGGAGTAACATGTAGGTCAGACCATTGACGGTAGCCAGTTTCCTTCCCTGAGGGACACTAGTGAGCCAGGGGTTTTTAGATTTAACAACCATTAATGTTTCATTAGATTGTTAATTCCAAACATTTTATTGAATTCAAATTCTATTGTCTGCTGTGGGAGAATTGAAGGCTATGTTTGGGTCATTATCTGGGTCCCTAGATTTATAGTCTGTAGAAAATAACATGAGACTATCACCTCCCCAGTAACTCCATCAGCAATAGCAGTGTTGCTATTATCGTGACTGAGGTAAAGAAAACTGTGCAGTTACGTTGTCAAATACTTCCATGGAGAACAAAGCTGTTAATATTTCAGGTGACAGCGACTATGCAGAGATCCTATGGATTTTCAGCACAGAATAGAAACTGAAATGAAAAGCATTTTAAACATTGAGTGGATGTGCCTGTCTCCAGCGTTTTGACTTATTCCTGTCGTGGAAAGTCAGTGGAGGTTCTCTGGATGATTTTCTCGGATTTGTGGTGTCAGCTGCTGCGATCATTTAGGGAGATTCGAGTGTCTAGTGTTCCCACTCTGGACAAGGTGTGGGCACTGCATTTATAGAGTGTCTGGGTCTACAGGGAGGAGCAGGATACTGCACTATCTTTTCTGAAATTTCCACAAATATTTCCCAATGACATACTTTTCCAGATGCAAAGTGTGAAGCCAGTTTATTTCAACAATGTGGATATCACAGAGTCGTGAACCCTTCTTCACCGTATCCAATAGTCTCACACCAGGGAGAGGACTGTACTCACAATCTCCAACAATGGTTTTGTTCTGGAACATTCGAGGCAGGAGTGGGTGACAAACCCATTATGCCAGAGTGCCATCCCCACATGTATTCATGAGGTGACAGAGACTATGTCTGTCTTGGTTCTGTCTCCACCGAGGAAGCAACAGAAAATCCTCCAAAAATATCAAGGAGCAGAGTGACTGGGGAAAATGAGGAACTGCAAGAAATTAGAATTATTAAAGTGGAAGTACTGGGGAAAACACTCATTGTATTGAAGCTTGGTAAATTCCTGGACCAGATGAGTGATGAATTGAGAGGGTCACAGATTTAGTGCTGGAGAGTTGCGTTTGCTGGATATATCTGCCCGGAGCAGGAACGGACACAGTGGGTCGGGGTCTCCTTCTGCATTGTCAATTCCATAACTCTATGAGGGAGGTCAAAGTTGGTCAAAGCACTTTATATTATGGAAAGGGTCCTGCAGATTTGAAAGTAGCTACTGTTATCGCAAATATTTAAAACAGGAGAGAGAGGGACAACAGAATATCATCTGCTGGATAAACTGATGTCACTTATGAGGAAAATATTAGATTTTTAAGTCATTAATAACAACTAGATCTTTGGAGAATAATGATATGATTTACAGAGTCAGCCTAGATTCAGAGAAGGGAAAATCGTTTTGGTAAACTAGTAGGAGTTTTTGGAGGATGTAGATTGTGACATCGACAAATGAGAACCAATGGGAATCGTGTATTTGAATTTTCAGAAGGCAATTGACAGGTGAGCAAAGAACATTGGAGTCCTTCTGTAAGGGGTGAATATACTAAATGGATTGAGATTTGGATAATGGGGAGAATACAGAGAGTAAGGTCCTGCTCTGAACTGAAGGTCCTTGCTAATAGGGTATCAAATGTATCAGTTCTTGGAACACAGCTGTTCAAAAGGCAAAGAAATAATTTGAATGTGGGTAACAAATGTAACCGAATGTATTGGTTAGAAGATGAGAGGTTGGCAACTGCAGTTGTTAAAAGGCAAGTAATCAGGACAGTGAATGGCATGTTGTCATTCATTATAAAATTATTCAAGTAAAGAAGTAAAGACATCTTCCTGCAGTTGTAGAGTGTTGCTGGGACAGTGTTTGGGGCACTGTTGGCAGAATGTCTCTCCTTTGTAAGGAACGATTTTGTTGCGATCAAGAGTACAAAGGAGTTTCACTAGACTGATTCCTGGATGAGAAAGAGAGTATAAAGGAAATGAGTGTTTAGTCTGTAGCACTGCTAGAGAATAACATTTAAACTTGAGGATTATGGACTAACACTCATTATGTGGAGAAAAAGTCAGTGATTTTGTGAGAAATTGCATTTTCCACATGATACATTTTCCCCAATATTTCACGTACCTGTGACGAATCCCCATGTTGGTTGAAATGGAGCTTTAGGCTCTAAATGAACTCTCACCGTCTCAGTGTGCAGTTGTGTGCGACCCTGCACTGTTCATAAATCTGTCAGTAGCCGCAATGTCTCATTCCTGAAAGAGTTAGCCATTCCCATCAGCTTCTGACCTCCACAGGAACACCACTCTGTTTTCTCAGAGATACAAGGTATTGTCTTGAGACTTTGCAAAAAAAAATCCATTTTCCATTCTCACCTTCAGAATGGTGTCCTTATATTCCGTTGAAACCAGCGTGAGGTGCTGAATGAGCTCCTCATGTTTAACTGTGGAGATGAGCAATGTCTAGCAGGACTGTTACATGAATGTTACTTACAGCACAGTTTAAATGATATCCAGGTCATGCTGCACATAGACACAGACTGCTTCAGCGGCAGAGAGGTGGCAACTTACTCTGAACATTATGCGATCTTCAGAGAACATCTCCCACTTCTGACTGTATGCTCTGTGAAAGATGTTGAAGCAGCTGAAGAAAACTACCTAGAGGATGCCTGCAGAGATGTCCTGTGACTGAGATGGTTGATCCTCACCAAACACAAACATCTTCCCTTGTGCTCTGAATGGCCTCTAACCAATGGGGAGTTTACACATCATTCCCATTACATTCAATTCTGTTCGGGTTCCTTGATACCATCCTCAGTTCAATCCTGCTTTGATATCAAGGCCTGTCACTCTTACCTTGTGTTCATATTTTGATTCATGTCAATAGGTCATGGTGTGTGTACACGAGTATTTCCTTCTCCCAGAGGATAGTGACTGTCGGGACTTCTCTAATCCAGAGGGTTAAGGGAGATGGATCACTGAGAATTTTGGGGACGGGGGCTGGGGTGCACAATGGATATTTGACGCATCAGAGAGTTGAGGGCTGCAGGAATTGGGCACAAAGGAGGAGTAAGGCATTGAGCAGATCAGTCATGATCTTATTGAAGGAAAAGACAGGCTTAATGGCCTGAATGACTTATTTGTGTTTCTGTTGTTCTCGCATTCGGTTATTGGAAAGTTATTTTCCTGGGAATCCTGTTATTGAAGATTGCAGTCAGGGAGACCAGATGATTTTGTGAGACACCTCTGGATGAGGTATGGGAGTTGTACACATAATGAATCTGGGTCTGCAACATAATCAACAAATGAACACAGTTCTGCAAAGAGAGGGGAGTAGGATGTTTCACACTGGCACCGACTATTTCTTTTCCCAAGAATATTTTCCAACGCCATGCCAAACTGTGTGTGACAGTCTTCAGGCGCTAAGAAAAAGTGAGGACTGCAGATGCTGAAGATTGGAGTCGAGAGTGTAGTGCTGGAAAAGCACAGCAGGCGAGGCAGCATTCAAGGAGCAAGAGAATCGACATTTCGGGAATAAGTCCTTTGTCAGGAATCCTGATGAACAGTTTATGCCCAAAACGTTGATTCTCCTGTTCCTTAAATGCTGTCTGACCTGCTGTGCTTTTCCAGCACTACACTCTCGAGTCTTCAGGCCCTGAATTGTCTGCTCTGTTTCTGTGTACCGGCTTATCGAAGTAAATGACCTCCAAATGCTCTTGTCTGGCAGGTTTGAGGAGCTGTATGTAACATAGGGATGTTGGACTGAGGAGCAGGAGTGGGTAATTAGACACTTTGAGCCTTCTCCAGCTGGTAGTAAGATTGTAGCTGATCAGTTTGTGGTCTCAGCCCCAATTTCCTATCTAATTCAATGTCATTTACTGTCCAATATCTAATGTACAGCTTTGACTAAACGCAAACACCCAGGCAGCACAAACTTCTGGGGAAGAGCATTTCCACTCAAACAGTCCTTTGTGAATTTCTCCTCATCCATGTTCAGACTGTGGTTAGAGGGGTCACTGTTTTATTTTCTAGTGCTGCTACTCCACTGGTCATTATAAATTTTAAATGTAACCAGATTGGTGTTATGGCCAATGATATAGGTCTCAGACTAGGTCACGTTCTTTGTGAGGGATAAGTCAGTTCTATATCTTACATTTGCAAAATAAATCGCCAAATCAAAGATACTCCAAGTAAGATGGAAAGATCCGTGACAAGCAGTTTGGACAGATATTTACATTAATATTTATCTTTCAATGCATACACCAACACACTTTGTGCATACACACAGACACATATACAGGTGCACACAGACACACCCATACACATGCCTGAAGACAGTCAGAAAAAACTCTGCACAATACCAGCTCGAAAGAGTTTTACAAGAAATAGTTAAATTCAAGACAAAAAGGAAAAACAAAATGAATGGTATTCTGCTTCTGAGTTATTCTGCTCACACAAGCTGCTGGTAATCAGATTCCTTCCTGTGACGTTTGGAGTTGGCTGAATTCCCTTTGCTTCAGGCAATGTGGAAATTCCAATGAATCCTCAACAGGAATTCTTCATGAATGGAAAAGATGATTGACAGGTTTTCACCTCTCATAAGTTGCTGTGAGAAGGAAGAAGGAAAGAGAGAGAGCAGTAAGCTGTGGCTTCTCATGCAGGTTTCATTCTCTCGATATTTTAGCTGAAATATGTAATAATGTTCTCTGACCACAATACTGGATCTTGTGAAGCCTCCTTGAACATTCTCAGGTTTGTATGACTCCATCCCTGTTACCTGCTCCCTGTAGGAGCAATTTATAAAGTATAATTTGAAGATACGTTTGTACATCTCCTCATAATTTTGTCCAATAAATTCATTTCTTCAAATATCTGTTTTAAAATGAGTACATCGTTCACTGAAATTTGAATCCTTAGTTCTTGTCTCACATAATCGTAGGAAATGTCCATCAGCTACACAACTAACACACTATCCTCAAGATCTTATACGGTTCAATATGAACATCACTCATTCTCAATCCTGAAGTACTCTGGCCCTGTAGAGGTTTATAAAATGACGAGGGACATGGGAATGGTGACATTGCCTTGCTCGGGGGAATTCAAAACTAGATCAAATAAATTTAAGGTGAGAGGGGAAATAATTAAAACAGACAAAAGTGGTAACCTTTTCATGGAGTGTATGGAATAAACTGTCAGAGGAAGTGTTGGAAGCTGGGAGAATTACAGTATTTAAAGCCCAAAGGTTTGGTGCATGAATAAGCAGTGTTCAGTGGGGTAGGGGCCAAATGCTGGCAAACGGGACAAGATTAATTTAGAACATCCAGTCGGCATGGACAAGTTGGACCA
This sequence comes from Hemiscyllium ocellatum, assembly GCF_020745735.1. Classification (NCBI taxonomy): domain Eukaryota; kingdom Metazoa; phylum Chordata; class Chondrichthyes; order Orectolobiformes; family Hemiscylliidae; genus Hemiscyllium; species Hemiscyllium ocellatum. Next base: position 56,037 of record NW_026867892.1, read on the forward strand.
AAGTTTCTGTTTCCATGGTGTAAGACAGAATAAGACCTTCATTCCAGGAAAAAAAAAGTAAAGTGAAACATTTTTACAAAGACTCGAAAACAATTGAGTATATTTACTATTCAGTTTAGGGAATCATAGTTATATACAATGCATCTAATGTGGCCTCAGGAATGCCGTGTACAGATGCAGTAAAATGTCCTGACAGCCTTTGTATAAAGTAGAGTCATTCCATATATCTTCTTAATCACTCGCTACTTCTGCATAATAACTTTGTCTGATGTCTGTACCAGGATTCATAAATCCCTTTGCACACTGAGTTTTGCGACCTCGCGCCATTTAAACAGTTTACTGTTGTTTTACCTTTCTTTCACAGTACAAACCTCGGTAGCCCAGCTTATACTGTTTCTGCTGAAGGTTTGCACACTAAACTCCCCTGTCTCTATCCCATTACAGACTCTCTACCTCCACTTGACATCTTATTGAATGACTATCTTGGTGGCTGAGCTAATTGAGCTCCAATACAATCATTCCCCGCATCCAAATCATTGACAGGTTCGAATTAGTTGTTCATCTTGCACTGAGCTCTGAGGTACTACACTAAGTTAAAGTTTTCCAACCTGAAAATAAACATTTATCCCTTATGTCAATTTCCTGGTAGTTACTCAGGGCTCCACGTTCCTTTGTAGCAGTCAAGAAAGGTTGGATGGCCTTCTCCCGTGCTGTGTATTGTACTCAAACGGCTGAATGACTTCATCCTCTCCCTTTATAAATCCTTAGGGGGCACAGAAGTCTCCTCGTGTCTCATTGTACCGATCATGACTGGCTGAATGCGATCTTCCTCTCTCTGTAACAGCCTCGAGGGATTGAGTGAGAGAACAACGCATTGGGCAGGAGCAGCAGTTGGCCACTCAGCCCCTCGAGTCTGCTGCACCATTCGGAATGTGCATTGTTGACGTGATTGTAACTACACATCCCCTTCCTGTCCGTTCCCAATAAACATGGATTCTCTTGTTCATCAAAGAGCTACGGAACTCAACCTTGAGTGTTTTCAGGAACTCCATCTTCACTGCTCCCTGGGGAAGAGAACACCACAGATCACACAATCCTAAAGAGAAAGGAACATTCCTGTCTCAGTCTGAAATGGGAAGGTCCTTATTCTCAAAATGTGTTCCCCTCAAACCAATCACCACTGTTTCGAAACAACAATTAGGAACAGGTATACACCATTCAGTCCTTCAAACCTGTCCGCATTTGCATTAACTGTCTTCAGCCAAATACTTATCAAATGTAGCCTTCACTGAAGTTAAAGGAATTCCAGATACTATAAGCTAACAAGAGTGTAGGAAATAAAAACAGAGAACAATACAGCACAGTACAGCTCTTCAGACCTCAATGTTGTGCCATGCTTTTAGCCTACTTTAAGATAAAACTAAACGACATACCCTTAATTTTACTATCTTCCATGTGCTTTTCCAAGAGTCACCTAACTGTCCCTAATGTATGTGATTCTACTCCCACCGCTGGCAGTGCATTCCACGCACCCACCACTCTCTATGTAAATAAAACCTGTCTTTGACATCTACCAAAACCTTTCTCCAAACTCGTAAAAATTATGCTCACCTCGTAGCAATCATTTTCGCCCTGGGAAGAAGTCTTTGACTATTTACTCTGTCTGTAACTCTCACCATCTTGTTCAGCTCTATCAAGTTGACTCTCATCCTTCTTTAATCCAATGAGAAAAGCCATAGCTCCCTCAACATTTCTTCATAAGACAAGCCCTCTAGTCCAGGCAGCATCCTGGTAAATCTCCTCTCTCCCCGCTATAAAGCTTCCACATCCTTTCTATAATGAGGCGACCAGAATATTTCAAATGTGGTCTCACCAAGGCTTTATTCACCTGCAGCACAATCTCGCGGCTCTTAAACTCAGTCCCGCTGCAAATGAAAGCCAGCACAACATACGCCTTCTTAACAACCCTATCAACTCGTAGCAACTGAGAGACCTACAGACATGGACCCCAAGATCCGTTTATTCCTCCACACTGCTACGAATCCTACACTTGACCCAGTAATCTGCATTCAAATTCGACTTCAAAAATGAATCCCTTCACAAAATAGGAAATTGGAACAGAATTAGGCCATTTAGCCCCTTGGATCTGCTGAGCCGTTTGATCACGGCCAAAATGTTTCTCAGCCACATTCTTCTGCCTTCACCAACTGACCATTGATTCCCTTATTCATGAAAAACGTACTTATCTCTATCTTAAAGAAACACTGTGTCTGTGTGCGGGTGTGATCATGTGTTTGTGTGTAAGTGTCCAAATCTATATGTATATGTGTTGTGTGTTTCATGTGTCTATGTATGATTGTATGCATCTCTGTGAAATGATGGCACTGTGGATTTGGGGCTAAATCCATTGAAATTGAGATAAACCCCTACTCCCCTCCTCTCCCTCTACGTCTGTCTCTGTTAAGTTTATAGTCATACAATGCCTCCCTCTGCTGGTCTCCCCATGCCACTGCACAAGTGTCAGTTTTTTTTCTCTCTATCAGAGGACATCAAATACTGTGAATCTCTCACATTGCACGGCTGTTTGGCTTTGAAAATATCTCTGGAGGCACAGAACAGTTTTGTCTGACACCTAGATATATTACCATCACCACTGGGTCAGTTTCAGGACTTTGCAATCCTTTCTCACTTGCACCTTGTGGGGTGAATTATAAAATATTTCAACTTAAAGAACGTGTAATAAATTCATCACATCACCTTACAAATGGTTTGGTCAGAGTTGCTTGGACGCAGTTACAGTAGAAATACTCTTTAAGGTGTACACTCTGTGTAACAAATAATCTTCAAAGACAAATCACTTCAACATTGCAGAGTGAGTACAGATGTTACTCAGGAGTATTTCCGCTCTGAATGTCATCAATACAATTATGATCCTCCCTATACCCAACTGTATGTGTGTGTACGTGTGCAGATGGTGCTGTCAGTTTGGATGGTGCTATGATCTACCTCCCTCTCCCCAACTCCTAGACTGAATCCCTTATGGTTTTCTCCCTCCACTGCCATCAATGCAGTAGAGTGTGAAGGCCAGCAGAGGCAGGCATTGCATCATTTTAAACACCACAGAGGCTGGCAGATCCGCTTTGCACACGGATACGCACAGAGACACGCAGATACACATACATATGAATATGGATGCACAGGCACACATAGAGACTGATGGGGACACACAGATACTAAAGCACACAGAGGCAAATACCGATACACTGATGCACGTGCACACACAGATACACAGACATCAGTACAGACACACCAGAAACACTGACAAACTGACGTTTATACTGACATGAAGAATCTGCCAGCATTTATTTTTCACGTGGTGACTTCCTCAATATTTCATTCACTCGTGTGGTGTGTGCTAATATTTCTGTTGATCCGTTGGGATTCCTCTGCATCCTCACTATAGCTTCCACATCTTTCCTATAACAAGGCGACCCGCAATAAACATAATGTTCCAAGTGTGCTGTTACCACACAGCAATGAACCTATTTGTTAATTAAACCAAACACCCAGAAAAGCTCACATTGCCTTATAATCTGTTAAAGCACGAGTGACAGAGAACTCAAAAATTCCACTATTTAAAGAAAAATAATAACAATTTGTTCCTTAACTCTAAAAGTGAACATTGAACAACAACTATTCACAGCTCTAAACTCCCTTTCTCTGAACTGTTTGTCATCTGCCACCACCTCGATAAAAATATACTGTTCCAATTAAAAAAAACTAAATTAAAATTACATCATTTTAATTTCAAAACCAGGAAGCAGCTGTCATCTCCAGTGTCCTCCTTCTTTCAGCAGTAGATCTCTTTGGATCATCTTCTGTCTTTTACTGCAAGGAGGTTTCATGCAAAAAAAACTTAACTTCAATAGAGGGTGTTTTACATGGCAGTCTCTGTCGTTGGTAGTTTACTCTCTGTCTAACTTTCATAATGCTTTCCTCTTTATCCCATCAAAATCAAATCATGTCAATGGTTCAATGTTGGCAAAACAGTAAATTCAAAATTTGTTGCGTTTATGATCCTGAAGCATAATTAAAACAGATTCATTAAATATGGAAAGTTGTCAAAATAACAACTAAAGCTCTATTTCACAGTCAAATGTTGCATATTTTCAATTTTCCCTACACTCCGAAACTGCTAGCTAGTCATATGACAGGTGCTTGCAAGCTCTCAATGCACAAAAGCACTCAACTTCATAGAGCTGCAGCATAACCTCACAGCTCTGAAACCCAGTTCCCCGGCTTGTGAAAGCTAACACGCCTTGCGCCTTCTCAACAACCACATCTACCTGGGTGTTAACTTTGTGGGTCTGTGGAGATGGAACCCAAGATACCTCTGTTCCTTAACACTGTCAAGAATCCTGCCTTTAACCCTGTTCTCTGCATGCAAATTTTACCTTCCAAAGTGAACGACTTCACACTTTTTCAGATTTAACTCGATCTGCCACTCATCAGCTCAGTTCTGTCAATCTTTTTGCAACTTACAACAACCTTCCACACTATCCACAACTCCACCAACCTCCATGTCATCTGCAAGCTTCCTAACCCACCCTCCCAATTCACCATTCAACTCTCTTATAAAAATCACAAAGAGCAGAGTTCCTAGAACCGATCCCAGCAGAACACCCCTGGTCACCGAGCTCCAGGCTGAGTACTTTCTGTCTACCACTACCCTGTGTCTTTTATGAGCCAGACAATTCTGTATCTAGATAGCCAGATTTGCCTGCATCCCATGCCTCCTTACTTTCTGAATGAACCTACCATTGGTAACTTTATTAAATGACTTGCAAAAATCCAAATACATCACATCCACTGCTCTACCTTGATCAATGTGTTTTTTCACATCCTCAAAACATTCAATAAGACTTATAGGGCATGACCTGCTCCTCACAAAGACACGCTGACTGCCTCTAATCAAACTATGGTTTTCCTAGTAATTATAAATCGTGTCTCTCAAATCCTCTCCAGTACTTTGCCCATCACTGGCGTAAGAGTGATTGGACTCTAATTCCCAGGATTATCCCTACTTCCTTTCCTGAATAAGGGAATAACATTTGACAACCTTTTATCATCTGCCACAAATCCAGTGGACAGTGAGGATCCTAGGTTACATCCCATCTGACCAAGAAGATTTACCTATCCTTGCTTTTCTCATAAATTTCAGCACATCCTCCTGTCCTAGCATATCAGCCTGTTTCACGCTGTACCCAAAAACATGAAGGTCCCTCTCAGTACTGAATACTGAAGCAAGGCATTCATTAAGCACCTCCCCTACCTCCTCTGACTCCTGGTGCAAGTTCCCTCCACTATCCTGAAGAACCCTACCCTCACTCAGGCCATCATCTTGTTACTCACATAAGTGTAGAACGTCTTAAGATTTACCTTAATCCTACTCACCAAGTCTTTTTCATGCCTGCTTCTTTCTCTCCTGAGATTATTCTTCATTTCCTTCTTGACTACCTTGTAACCCTCTAGAGCCCTGTCTGATTCTTACCTACTTGACCTTAAGCCATCTTCCTCCTTCGTGTTGAGATATTCTACATCCATTAATACAATGGAGGTATGGGGCTGTAAATGGATAGGAGGTGCACATCCTGTCGCTTCCAGCATGGACTGCAAGTTTCCCCACGCTGGGCAGTCATCTAACTTACTGAATGTTACTGAACAATGCACTGGGGCAGTGTACAAAGCTTTACATGCTGGGTGGGTAACTGCTCCTGGGTTACAGATCAATGCACTGGGGTGGCGTACACAGCTCTACATGCTGGGAGGGAAAATGCTCCTGGTTAACAGATCAATGCCCTGGGGTGGTGTACAGAGATCTACAGGCTGGGAGGGTAACTGCTGTTGGTTTTCACAGCAATTCACTGCTGTTCACTGCATTGGAGAGGTAGTTCATGGACTGGTGTGGTCTGCATAGATTGTTGGGTTGTACTGAGCAGTACACTAGCCTGGTATGAACACTGAAACAAGATGCATAGACATATCATCTGGGTTATGGTGTCTGATTCTGTGACGTGGATTTCAGCTGATTTATCAGCACATTTACTTTATTTTTGTTATTGGACCTTCGAAAGTACTACTCATCCAGTTAATCCCATTTGTCTGAGAAGAGCCACGTTTACTGAACTTGCCGATCAAGTAATCATCCGATTATAACATGAATATCCGTCCTTCTGTACCTTAACCTCGCTGTTGGTGCTCATATCCTTGGAATCCCGGGGAAATCATTATGAAGCTCAGAAACAAGATGTAAAATGTATGGGTCGTGCTCTCCTGTACGTCCCGGCTGTGGGTCCCATTTGTCTCCCTAGTCTATCGAGAGCTGGCATTGTGAAGCTCAGAAACAAGGAAATGGTGTATATCAGGCTGTTCACTTCCAGGTGTGTCCCATGTGGTGCTCCATAGACAGGGAGGTGTGTGCTGGGCTGTTGTTCACTTCCCAGTGTGCCCCATGTGGAATTCCATGGACAGGTGTGTGTGTGTGTGTGTGTGTGTGTGTGTGTGTGTGTGTGTGTGTGTGTGTGTGTGTGTGTGTGTGTGTGTGTGTGTGTGTGTGTGTGTGTGTGTATGCTGGGCTGTTGCTCATTTCCCAGTGTGTCCCATGAGGTGCTCCATGGACAGGGTTGTGTGTGTGCTGGGCTGTTGTTCACTTCCCACTGTGTCCCATGTGGTGATCCATGGACAGGGGTGTGTGTGCTGGGCTGTTGTTCACTTCCCACTGTGTCCCATGTGTTGATCGATGGACAGGTGTGCGTGTGTGCTGGGCTGTTGTTCACTTCCCACTGTGTCCCATGTGGTGCTCCATGTTGGACAGGGATTCCAGCTGCTTTAGACTCGTCTTTGAACCTTGGTCTTTGCGTGTCCACTGAACACCTGTGCCTGTCCCTCTCAGATGATTGTGTGGCCAGTAACACGAGAAAACCTCTTGAGTACTATTGGAAAAGAGCAGGCATCTAACTTGTAGCTGAGGGGCTTCTGACTGACTCCTGTTACTGAAAAGTTAGTGGAGTGGCTGGGGATGGTTTGCTGGAGGTTGTGCTGTGATCTGCCTCAGGCATTCAGGGAGACCTGAGGATTTGGTGACCCAAGTCTAGATGGACCATAGGGACTGTAGTTACAACCTCTGTGTCTGTAACATGAACAACATATGGAGCAGAGGCTGCACAGAGAGGAGGATCTGAAACCACAAAGTGTTTTTGGGAAAAGGGATCTGCTTTATCCACACTGGGTTTTCCAGGAACAGCTTTACAAGTTACATTCAACCCAGGAGCAGAATGTGAGGGGACCCTGATTGAACAAGGAGCTGGTCACAGAGCGGTGTCACTTCCTCAAATACGACCTGCAGCTTTACACCAGGGAGGACGGTGCTGCCAGTGACTGTTCGGGTCACTGTTTCATTCAGCTTATATGATCAGGAACTTTCCAGGCAGGAGTGTGTGACAGCTTCATCATCTCCCAGTATGCCGACGTCAATGTCACCATTTGGAGTCGGAGGATATATATGGTGGTTGGGAGCAATGGGGTCCATGGGAACATCAGGGAGATGGAGCAACACTTCCCGTGTCTGATTGGGGTCAGAATGAACCCTCCAGTACACACTGCATCACTAAATCCTGTAGTATTTTTCCGTTTCAGTAACATACTACACACCATTCTTCCAAAAGAAAATGACATCTTAAATCCCATTTGCGAAACGTTTATCCATTGATTTCACTTGTCCATATCCAATTACAGACTCTATACCTTCTCTTGATAATTTAGTTTCCTGTTTATCTTAGTTTAATCGGCAAATTTAGTTACAGTACATTTGTTTCGCTCCTCCTGATCATTGATAGAGATTGTAAAGAGCTGTGGACCCTGCACTGGTCACTGTGTGACTCCACTGGTGACGTTCTATAAAACTGACTAAGGCTGATTTATCCAGAGTGCCTGCTTCCTATTTGAAATCAGTCCTCCCCCAATTTATGTGTAACACATTTGAGAGCTGAATAAGAACTAGGACCATTAGTTCGGCAATCCAGCTCATCAGGCCTGTTCCGACATTAAATACAATCATAGCTGATGTCATTGCAGCCTCAGTTCCACATTCCTGTCCGCTCTCCATATTCCTTCATTTACTCAATATCCCAGCACCGACTACACTCTGGGGCAGTGAATTACACAGATTCCAGACCTTTTCAGAGAAGTAGGTTCTCCTCACCTCTGTTGTAATTCTCCCCCACCTCATCCTAAAACCTAAAATGGTTTTAGGATCGTTCGAGATTGTCCCACACGAGGAAATACCAACTTCACATCTACATTGTCAATCATCTTTAACATCGTCCAGACCTCTGACATCTCCTCTCATTTTTCTAAACTCCAGGCAGTGTTGGCCTGAACTGCTCAATCTCTCTTCAAAGGAGAAACTCCTCATCTCTGGAGTCAATCTAGTAAACCACTTCTGAACTGTCTCCATGGCAAATACATCCCTCCTACAGCCAGGACACCAAGACTGCACACAGTACTCAGTTGCGATCTCACATCTCCCTCCCTTCATTATCCATTGTTTTAGAAATAAATGCCAAAGTGGCACTTGCGTTTCTCATTATCTGCTGTACCTACATCTGAGTATTCTGTAGTATACTCGGGCATATACTGTAGTATACTGTAGGACACGGGCAGCCAGATCCCTCTGCACCTAATCATTCAGAAGTCTCTTTCCATTTGGATAATAATTTGTCTTTCTGTAACACTGATCCAAATGGAACCACTCATACTTTTGTTGTAAAGTTTCTTCTGTTAAATGTTGCCCCAACCTATCCATATACATTTTGTAAGTACTTGCATCTTCATTGCAATTTTTCACCTGAGTTAGTGCCATCTGTCAATTGGGTTATAACATGTTCTATCCTCTCAACTACGTAAGACTATAGATTGTAAATAGGTGGGGCCTGGGGACCAAGACATATGGTTTCCTAAAAGTTGAATTTTGACCAACAGAAAATGACCCATTTTTTTAACATCTCACTGCATTTTCTTGCTTCACCAAGCCTGTATCCGAGTTGAAAAATTACTTTTATTAATAAGCGATCTTATTCTGCAGATTTATCATTTGTGCACAGTCTTCTGGAAGTCCAAATATTTCATCTCTAGGATCCCCATTATCCAGATTGCTTATCACATCTTGATAAAGCTCAAGCAAATAATTGAAACACTATTCATCTTTGTAAAATTATGTCGATTCTGATGGATTGTGGTTTGACCTTTCAAATTTCTTGTCATTAATTCCTGAATAATCGACTTTAATAATATTTCTTAAATTTCAACAGTTTTCTTACTATTCTATATTCCATCGTGAAGGTATAAATTCTAAATTCTTACCTCCCTATAATCTCTTTGTTCTCTCCAATCCTATATAATTGGCACATGACAAGAAATGACCTGCTCTGATTGCTCTGTAAGAGGTCTGAGACACTGAATGGCCTCATTCTCTTCCTTATGCACAGCCTTGGACTGATGTCTTTCTGGTGTTCCACATCACCATCTCATGGTTTGCCTGTCCTCCTCCTGTTGATGCGTAAGAGTCGTGAGGGCTTATGCGATCTTCCTGTTGCTGTGTAATAGTTTGAGGGGCTGAAATAACCTTCTCAGATTCCTCCATCACAGGCTGGAGTTACTGAACGGTCTTTCCTGCATCCCTGATATAGGTCTGAGGGAATGATTGGCCTTCTTCTGTTCCCATCCACGAGACACGTGACGTAAACTTCTTCCTCCTTTCCCATAAGAAATCTTATAGTTTCCATCCTTCTCCAATTCCCGTGCAACAGGCTCGATGGGACTGAATATCCTCCTGGTATACCAGTGTAACAATCTCCAGTCCCTGTGTGACCTCTTCCACTTCCTATGTTACAGACTTGATGAGGCTCAATAGACTGATCCTATTGCTGCATAACAGGGTACTGGTGCTGCATGGCCTACCCTGGGCCCAGTGTTATCGACTCAAGGAGTTGATTGGCCTCCTCCCGTAACTGTATAACAGGCTGCATGGGGCTGAATAGCCTCTTCCTGTACTGGTGTAACAGGGTCAATGTCCATCGAGACACTACCTCCTAGTAAATGATAGAAGGCGCTGAACGAGAGAGTGCCCGTACTCTGAAGCACTCTCAACTCCATATCTGACTTACAGAGACGAACCATTAATCTAGTCTTTTTTCTGTATAAAGTCCTGAAGCTGAACGTAACAAAAGAGGTCCCTCCCGGATACCTCATATTCCTGGTACAGCTGCTTAAAATCCATCATGACCTCCACGTCAAAACATTCTCCCGAACAGGAAACTCATCTGGACTACCAGAGCCTAAAGCCAGAATCCATCAATCCTGGCTTGAGTCCTACCAATCCTACAATGGGAGTGAAAGCTGAAGTTTTTGTTTTGTAAATTGCCCTCAGCTTGCCACATTGTTCTCCATGCTTTCACTGTGTTAAGGACAGTCAGTTTCTGCAATTCTCCATAACAGTCCTCATCTTGTCCATGAACAACAGATTAATGAGGGGACAATTTGTCTAGAAGACCTCGATGTCCAGCCAAATGGACCATGTGTCCTGACAAGCCTAGTCAGCCACATCGGATAGCAAGGAACTAAGTTGGTATTTCTTAAAGTATGGAAAATCGACACGCCACCATTCACCGTGGAAGCTGCAATTTGTCCAGCTTAATAGGAGGCCATCTGTGACGCAAGATGAAAGATCAAAGCCAACTGTTAAGCGTCCGTAGCGCCTGCCTGGACAGCGTCAAAGGGCGCATTGGCATGGGGTTTCATAAACAAGGAAGGACATTCATTTTAACCAGAGCTAACCCAAACAGGATATTGGAAGATTCTGTCTTATCTTCTCTAGCAACTGCATGAAGTTAACTTTATATAATTCATCAAAGGCTTGGATGATAAAAATACCTGAACCTCCTTGTGACAATCTGGAAGGGAATCAGATTCCACCCCAAGGTCTAATAAGACCCCCAAGAGGGAAGGCCTCCGATTTCATAAAATTGATTTTATACTCTAAGAAAGATCCAAATAAATTAATCTTTCGTATTAAACAGGACACAGATATCATTGGGTTAATTAGAAAGAGAGGAACGCCATCTGCTTAAAGGGTGGTCTTATGCCTTCCTGCTCTTACCTCCTTGCCAGTGATACTGGCGTCCCTCCAGATTCCAAAGGCACAATCATTAATGTGAATGGTAACAGTGAAAGAGGGAAACTTTGTTCGCTGCCACTGTCAATACTAAAATTGTCAGACCTTATACCATTAGTGAAATCCGCTGCTTTCGGGTCACTATACAACACTGCCACCCACCTGGCCAAGACCCCTCCAAGACCAAACCATTCAAGGACATAAAAGGTGCACATCCACTCCATCCGGTTAAGTGCTTTCTCTGCATCCAGGGAGACTATCGAGCCTGGAATCGAACCTTGCTGGCACACTGGAACCATATTTAGCACTCTTCTAATATTATCAGAGGACCTACGGTCCCTAATAAAAATGGTCCTCTTTCACAATGGACCTTCAAAGCCAGCATTTTCGACAAAATTTTAAAGTCCACATTTAAAAATGAAATATGCACATGTAAAGTGCAATCCTCTGGGACTTTCCCTCACTTGAGAATAAGATGAATATTTCCTTCTCTCAGAGAGGATGGGAGGCAGTCCTGACTGTACGAATAATTGTACATATACAACATTGGCCCAGCCAGCATGTCTATGAACTCCTTCTAAATCTCATTCTGAACGTCCATCTGGGCCGGGGGCTTTACTACTCTGGAGCTGCCTCAATGCCTCCTGTATCGCTCTGATTATCAGAGGGGCATTCTAAAATGACGCCTGCTCTGAACTTATACTTGGGAGGTCCAAGGTCTTAATGAAGGGCTCCACCGTCACCAATCAGTCCTCCAAGCCCGCTGACTGAAACAACCTAGAGTAGAACTTCCTGAATGCTGCATTGATCTTTTTGGGATCACAGGTGATAATAGCAGCAATCTTCTTTCTGGCCAAGTGCACCTAATATCTACCTGGTTACCACCATGCTCAAATATCTTCTGTTTTGCAAAGGAAATCTCTCTCTTTGCTGTCTGGCCGAGTGCAGCATTCGGAGCAGACCGGAGGGCTGTAATCTGCTGCAATTAAGTTACAGGCAGTCTGATGAAATATGGTGTCTCAGCTCTCTTCAGCCGAGCCTCAAGCATACGCTGCTGCTCTCCCTTCTGTCGCTTCTGAGTCGATGACGCACTTCTCTGTCCAATATTTAACTAACTCAGCATTGAATAAATGTAAACAAATAGACATCTCAAATGTTTGGGAAAGAGAACTTCCACTTGAAATGCCTGTTCAAAATTTCTGCTCATCCCTCTTATAGTCAGATAGCATGCAAATGTCTAAGTGCTGACCAGACTTCCCATTATGATCGAGTCTAATTTGACAGCATTTTGCTCATATTCCTCTAAACCTTCTTATTCAGATACCCATCAATATGCCAGACTCTACCATTTCCTCAGCAGATAATTCCATATGGATACCTCCCTCTGTAAGAAAACATTGCGTCTAAGTTCCCTCTAAAATATTTCCTCTCGAACCTTAAAACAGGCCTCCACTCTGAAAAGCAATCCTCTACCACCACTGTCTCCTCTCTTCAATCTAATTTTGTACTCAATTGGCTTGGATGCGCTGGTTCCCATGTGATCTAATCTTACTAACTTACCTAATATGCAGAATCTTGTCGAACAACTTGTTCCAGTCTGTATGGAAAATACCTACACCACTGGCTTCAATAATCTGCTCTGTCACCTCTTTAACAAACTAAGTCAAATTAGTGCAACACGATTTCTCATGCAAAATGCCATAGTGACTATCACCAATCAATCCTTGCCTTTGAAAATGCATGCAATTGGCTATCCCTCAGAATCCCCTCCAACAACTCACCAACAACTGATGTCAGGCTCACTGGTCAAGAGTTCCTTGAATTGTTGGGTAACTGTTTTCTTTTCTACTGCCACTCCTCCATTGGTCACAACAAATTATCGGTGTAACCAGGCTGACGATATGGTCAATGATCGAGGTTTCATACTGTGTCAGAATCATCCTCGGAAGAGGTCAGGTTGATTTCCTTCCTTTGTTAATATAACAAATTCATGACAAAAACAAAGTTCCTCAAACTATGATGGAAAAGTGAATGGCAAACAGAATAGAAATTACAAAAATGTACATTGACATTTCCATTCCTAAAAATACTGAGGAGCACAAACATACACAGACACACACACATATACATACACAGACAAGCACACGCAGACACACTGAAATACATACACAGACATGCACATAAGCACGGATACACACGCACATACAAGTATACGCACAAACACAGACAAATGCATGTACCATACACTGTAAAACATGAGAGCAGAAAAAAGGCAATTTAGCCCATCCAGTCTACTGAGCGATTGATCATGGCTGTCATGTTTTTCAAGCCCATTCTTCTGCCTTTTCACAACAAGCTTTGATCCCATCTTTAAGCATAACTTATCTCGTTATATCCTAAATTCGCTAATGTACCTATGTGTATGTACATATGCCTGTGTGTGTCTCTCTTTGTGTGTCCGTGTGTGTCTGTGGGCATGTGTTGTCTCTGTGTGTGTCTGTGCGTGTGCATGTGGCTGTGTGACTCTGTATGCGTGTCTTTGTGTGTGTGTGTCTGTGCGCATATGTGTGTCTCCGTGCATGTGCCTGAGTGTGTGTCTTTCTATCTGTGTGTGTCTCTGTGTGTATGTGTGTGCGTGTGTGCGTGTGGGTAATATACGTGTGTATGTGTTTGCCTAATCCCAGGAGACAGCATTATTGAGGATGGTTGTTTTTCAGACTGGAGGCCTGCTGCTATGGACTAGGTCAGCTTAGTCAAAACATTCTTAAGTAGGCAGCGGAGACCATAACTTTGCAATTTCTTTCAGTAAGTGCACAGTGACAATTACCCAGAGTAACCTAGCTATGTTGACCATCAGGTTTTGAAAATGGACAAAAAATAATTTACAAAATTACACAATGAAACCCGAAGAACAGAATAAAGAACCCCTACCGAAGTCATTCTATTCAAACTAAACATAATTAGCTGTTCTGAATGTACACAACAGTCCCAATAAGCAAACCCCCCTTAAAAACTGTAAAAAACGGAACATATGCTTACTGGTTGAAGTTAGTAGGGCAGAAGGAGGGTGAGAGAGAGAGAGAGAGAGAGAGAGAGAGAGAGAGAGAGCCTGACCACACAGCTGAACTCCAAACTGGTTCTGGACTGAACAGCTCACTCAGAGAGCTGACCACTCCCCTTTCATTATACATTTAATCACAGCGCCGTTTAATCTCTGGACCAAACCAGTCACCTTGGAGGCGGGAGCTAATTACGACCCCTCTGAAAAAAAAAGTCAAGGTCACAATATCTTTGAGAAAGGGGACCAGCTTTGTGACACTGTGCACAGCGGTGTTCCACAGGGTCTTGTGCTCAATCCATTTTTGTTTGTCATTTATACAAATGATTCAGATGAGAATTATGGAAGGCGTGGTTAGAAAGATCGTGGATGAAACCAAGATTGGCTATATAGTGGACAGTGAAGATGACACAGGGACCTTGATGAAATGGCTTAACGAATCTTAGAGTTGTACAGCGCGGAAGCAAACACTTTTGACCAACTCGTCCATGCAACCTGATTTCCTAAACCAATCGTGCCCTATCTGGGTCGGAGCGATGGCTCAGTGCTTAGCACTGCTGCCTCATACTACAAGATGTGTGGAGTCTGCACATTCTCCCTGTGTCTGCGTTGGTTTCCTCCCACAGTCCAAAGATGCGCAGATTTGGTGAATTGGCCACGCTAAATTGCACATAGTGTTCGGATCATTAGTCAGGGGTAAATGTGGATAGATGGTTCTGGGTGGGTAACTCTTCGGAGGGTTGGTGTGGACTTGTTGGGCAAAAGGGCCTGTTTTTACACTGTAGGGAATCAGATCTATATATAAGCAATTTGCCCATATCCTTCTAAATCCTTCCGATTAATATACCTATCTGGGTGCTGTTTAAATGTTGTAATTACACCAACCTCCACCACTTCCTCCGGCAGCACATCATATACACGCTCCAGTTTCTGAGTGAAAACGTTGCCCTTGAGCTCCCTTTAAAATCTTTCCCCTCTCTAATTAAATCTATGCCGTCTAATTTTGCAATTCCAAACAGGGGGAAAAGATTTTGAATACTTACCCTATCCATGCCCTTCATGAATTTATAAACTTCTAGAAGGTCCCAATGTGACTCCAACCGAGGGACTGTGCTTTCAGTCATCTGGGGCTTAAATCCTGAAATTCAATACTGAAATCTCTTCCACCTCGATCAAATCATAATTCTAAACTCATTTTAGTCAACGTGTTCAAACATTTTATAAAACACCTCTAGTAGGATTTGAAGCTAGAGCTTTGCGGCCAGAGGTAGGGACCCTACCACCACTCCACAATAGCCCCTAAACTTCCCACGTTATTCTCCTGTGTGTTTGTTCTGACATGCTGTGACACATCTCTGCCCCTGAATCCAGACTGTCTGGCCTCGAGCCAGGGACACGTTCAGACAAGTTCAGGAATTGAAATAGAATCCAGAACTCTGCATCAGAGGTAGGGACACTACCGACTACACAAGAAATAAACCATGCCCACATTTTTAATTTTAAGTGACAGCTTTCAGATCGGTATGGATTCATTGAAATCTGGTTCACTTTACTGAATAACACAGTTAGACTAATAATGTTGTTTAAAAAATGCAAGGTACTTGCCTCAATTGTAGGATGTCGAGTTTATGTGCTCTGCCTTTGTGATAAACTATGAACATCTTTAAATACTTGGCTATTATTTCCAGCTTAAATGGCGATAGTCTGCAGTCGGCAATATGAGGGAATGAAATCCTGCAGACAAACACTGCACTATGAAGGATCTTGAATAGATACCAATACTGAACATCAGAGACAAAGAAAGCGCATGCTTTCTGACCTCAAACACCGATCACTGTTTCCCACCTCTAATGTGTGACTGTCCTCTTCCCAAAACCATTAAATGGTACAAGACAACTGATTACTTTCCAGCCTTTCTTCCCCAGTACTATCACTCACTGGGCTAAAGAATGGCAGATGGAGTTTAATGTTGATAAATGCAAGGTATTGTACTTTGGTAAAACAAATAAACATGTACAATGAAAAGTTGAGCCAATGGTAGTGTTGTAGAACAGAACGACCTAGGATTTCAGGCATAATTCTTTGAAGTTTGCATCATGTGTAGTCAGGGTGGTTATGAAGGTGTTTCGCTTGCTGGCCTTCATAATAGAGACATAGAGTCATAGAGAGGGACTGCACAGAAACAGACCCTCTGGTCCAACTTGTCCATGTCAACCAGATATCTTAACCTAATCTCGTTAAATTTGCCAAACGTTGCCCATATCCCTCTGAACCCTTCCTATTCATATCCTCATCCAGACGTCTTTTAAATACTATAATTTAATTTGATCAGCCTCCACTACTTCCTATGGTAACTAATTCCATACGTGCACCACCCTTAGTGCAAACAGAATTGCTCCTGAGGTTCCTTTTAAATCTTTCCTCTCTCACCCTAAACCTATGCCGTCTAGTTTTGGACTCACCCGACTCAGGAAAAATACATTGTCTATTTACCATAAGCATGCCTCTCATGATTTTATGAACCTCTGTAATTCACCTCTCAGCCTCCGATGATTCAGAGAAAACAGCCCCCGCCTATTTAGGCTCTCCCTACAGCTCATATCCTCCAAATATCCTTGGAAATATTTTCTGAACCCCCTCCAAGTTTCACAACATCTTTCCAATAGGAATGAGACTAGAATTGCACACAGTATTCCAAAAGTGGCCTAACCAATGTCCTTTACAGCCACAACATGACCTCCCAAATCTTGTACTCAGTGCAATAAAGGAAAACATGCCAAACACCTTCAATATCCTATCAACCTGCGGCTCTACTTTCAAGGACTATGAATCTGTACTCCAAGGTCTCTTTGTTCAGCAACATCTTCCGGGACTTTACCATGAAGTGTATGCGTCCTGCTCTGATTTGCTTTTACAAAATGCAGCACCTCTCACTTATCTAAATATATCTCCATCTGCCACTTGGCCCATCTCCATTGGCCCATCTGATCAAGATCCCATTTTACTCTGAGGTAACCTTCTTCATTGTCCACTACAGCTCCAATTTTGGTGTCACCTGCAAATTTACTAACTATATCTCCTATGTTCATATCCAAATCATTTATGACAAATAGCAGTGGACAGTCCTTTGAGTACAGGAGTTGGGACGGTATTTTCAGGTTGCATAGGACATTCGCAAGGCATGTCCTGGAGGACTGTGTACAGTTCTGGTCGCCCTCTTATATAAAGGATATTATCAAGAGCGGGAGAGTTCAAATGAGATTTATCAGGATGTTGCTGGGTATGGAGTGTTTGAGTTATAAAGACAGGCTTGATAGACTCGAACATTATCTACTTGAGCATAGGAGGCTGAGAGGTAACCTTATATAGGTTTATAATATCATGAGGGGTACCAATAATGTTGAATAGTAGGTGTCTTTTCCCTCGAGTAGGGGATTGTTTTAAGATAAGAGGAACACGTTTCTAAAAAGACATAGCGTCATAGAGCTGTATAGCATGGAAACAGACCCTTTGGTCCAACGCGTCCATGCAGATCAGATAGCCAAAATTAATCTCCTCCCATTTTCCAGCATTTTCCCCATTTCCATCTGAAACCTTCCCATTCATCTGCCCATCCACATGCCTTTTAAATGTTGCAACTGTGCCAGCCTCCACCCTTTCCTCTGGCACTCGTTACACACAACCACCCCCTACATGAGGAGTTTGCCCATTGGATCCCTTTTATGTCGTTCCATCTCACCTTAAATAATTGCCATCTAGTTTTCGACTGCATTACCCTTGGGAAAAGACCTTGGCTATTCAATCTAACCATTGCACCCATGATTTTAATAACCTCTAACGTCAGCCCTCATCCTCTGATGCTCCAGGGAAAACAGCCTCAGCCTATTCTGCCTCTCTCTGTAGCTCAAAACCCCCCAATCCTGGCCAACATCATTTTAAAACCCTTTCTGAACTCTTTCAAGTTTCACAACATCCTTCCTACAGCAGGGAAATCAGAATTGCATACAGTATTCTAAAAGTGATCTAACCAATGTACTGTACATATGTAATTCAGTCTCATAACTCATATAGGAGGAGAAAGTGAGGTCTGCAGATGCTGGAGTATCAGAGCTGAAAATGTGTTGCTGGAAAAGCGCAGCAGGTCAGGCCGCATCCAAGGAACAGGAAATTCGACGTTTTGAGCATAAGCCCTTTATTCCTAATGAAGGGCTTATGCCCGAAACTTCGAATTTCCTGTTCCTTGGATGCTGCCTGACCTGCTGCGCTTTTCCAGCAACACATTTTCAGCTGATAACTCATATACACAATGCACTGGCCAATAACATACCAAATACTTTCTTCACTATTCTATCTACCTGCAAATCCACTTTCAAGGAACTATAAACTTGTACTCCGAGGTCACTTTGTTCAGCAACACTTCCCATTGCTTTACCATTAAGTGTATTATATCCTGCTCTCATTTGCCTTTCCCATATACAGCATCTCACATTTATCTAAGTTAAACTCTGTCTTCCACTCCTCGGTCCATTGATCCAATTGATCAAGATCCCGTCGTAATCTGAGGTAACCTTACTTGTTGGCTATTATACCTCCAATTTTGGTGTCACCTGGAAACTTACGAAATATACCTCCTATGTTCATATCCAAATCATTTATATACATGATGAAAAGTAGCAGAACCAGCACCGATCCTTGTGGCACTCCACTGGTCACAGACCTCCAGTCTGAAAAACAACCCTCCATCACAACCTGCTGTCCTCTACTTTTAAGCCAGTTCTGTATCCAACTGGCTAATTCCTCCTGTATTCCATGTGACCTAAATTTGTTAACCAGTCTCCCATACTGAACCTTGTCGAATGCCTAACCGAAGTCTGTATAGATCACATCCAGTTTTCAGCCCTTATCAATCCTCTCCGTTACATCTCAACAAAAAAATAATCAAGTTAGTGAGACATGTTTTTCCAGAAACAACCCAATTTTCCTGTCCTGATAAAGCACTTTTGCCCAAAACGTTTATTTTCCTGCTCCTCAGATGTTGCCTGACCTGCTGTGCTTTTCCAGCACCACTTTTATCTAGAGTCTCATCTCCAGCATTTACAGTCCTCACATTTGCCTATCCCTAATGTATCTTTCCAAATACATGTAAATCCTGTAACTCATGATTCCTTCCAACAACGTGCCTACCACTCATATCAGGTTCACCAATCTATAGTTCCCTAGCTCTTCCTTTCCATTTTGCTTAATAGCACAACTTTAGTTAAACTCATGAATTCCAGCATTTCACCTGTGGCTATTCGTGATAAAAACATCTCAGCAAGGGGCCCTGCAATCACTTCCTTAGCTTCCTATAGAATTATTGGGTCCATCTGATCAGGCCCCGTGAGGTTTTTTATTTTACACAGCATGTGGTTCGTGTAGGGAGTGAACCTCCTGAGGAAGTGATGGATTGTGGGTAACGTTACAGCATTTAAAATGCATTTGATTAAGTACAAGAATAAGCGAATGTTTGGACAAATCTGGACCAAGCGCAGGCAGATGGGATTGGTTTAGTTTGGAATTATTGCCAGCATGGACTGTATGGGCCGATAGGTCTGTTTGAAAATATCCTGTTTACCTCGATGAGTCTATGTGTGTTTGCATGTCCAAGTATGTATCTGCATGTTTCTGTTCGTGTTTGTCTATTCCCGTGTGTCTACGTACGTCGCTGTGTACCACTGTGTGCATTTCTATCTCTCTGTGCGTGTTACATGTGTTCCGGCATTAATGTGTGCATCTCAGTCTCCGCATCTCTGTGCAATGGGAACTCTTCTTGTTTTTGGTGTGAATCACTGAGACGAGGTCAAAATCGTTCTCCCTTCCTCTCCCTTTCCCTCTTTACTTTAAAGTGATCCAATCCCACACTCTGCTGGTCTGGTTTATGTCTTTTCAATTCTTTCTCACATATAAGGTTACTTGTAAGAGTTAGACATTGAAAATAGCAAGTTACAGGAAGTGCATTAAAATTAATCTCATCGCCTTGCAATGTGGTTCACTCGGATTTGCTTGGATATAATTGCAATGGAAATATGCTTTAATGAGTACACCGTGTGTTGGAAATACTACCCAGTGACAAACCGTTTCCACACTAGAGAAGGACAGCAGACATTTGTGCACATGAAACTGTTCCATTCTGAGGGTTTCAGCCCAATGACTGTGTATGTGTGTGTGTGTGTGTGTGTGTGTGTGTGTGTGTATCAAAATTTAGATTGGATTGTGCTGTGAACTACTGCCCCTCTCTCTCTCCCTCCCAAACTGAATCCCTGATGGTTTGCACACTTTACCACCACGATTACAGTGGCGTGGGAGGTGGGAGATTGGAGTTGGGGGTTGGAAGATGGGAGGTGGCGGTTGGGAGATGGGGATTGGGGTTGGGGTTGGGAGTGCAACAGAGATTGACAACAACAGAAAGCCCAGTAGCTCTGGAAGCATCTTTGCACAGAAATGAAAGTTGACGTTTTGGATCGAGTGACCCTTACTGAGAACTCGTGTCAGGGGACATTACATCATTTTAAACACCACAGAGACTGCCACACTCGCCACACACTGATACACACACGAATGCACACACAAAGAGGCACTCACTATTCATTGACACTAACACAGACATGGAAAGTGTCAGTATTTCTCTTGCTCCATGGTAATCTTGTCAATATTTCAATCGTTCTGTCTGGTGTGTGTCAGTATTTCTGTGTGGAGTGTGATTGTAGGACAATTTTAATCTTTGCAGATATGAAAACTGGAAGAATTGTAAAGTTTGTTGAGGACGGCGTGGAACTCCAACAGGAAAGTTATATTTTGGTGTCGAGTTCAGGTGTGTGGCAGATGCAGATCAAAGCAGAACAGTGTGAGGTGATGCTCTTTGGTAGGAAGGACATTGAAAGGTAACATTAAACAGGCTGTACTCTTATAAAGGAGGTGCAAAAGCAAAGGGTGCTGGATGTATGAGCACAGATTATCAAAGACATCAGGACAAGGGGGGGTAGCGGTAAATCTCACAAATTAGTGTCAGTATCTGAGCTGTTTACAGGAGGCAGGAGTCTCCGTGCTCGCTTCCTGGGAGTTGGTGGAGATGGTGTGTTGTGAGCCCACCGAGACCGTGGGGATTCCATTTGTACAAGCTCAACACAACAGGGAGATGGCATCAGGGCCACGGCTTCTAAGTCGTGCCAGAAGAAACGGAGCTGCCAGTGGGTTTAAAGTGAGAATTTCCCTTCACTGAACATTGCTCCTTACTCGGTCGGTGGGACGTGGATGTTTCAGAATTTCCACACGAGGCATCCCAATCCTCTCCGGCTCATACCATGGTCCTTCCCACATGGCCGGGTGTGGGGGGGTTGAGGGACTGGATATCGGGCACTCCATCACCCTGCTTGGCCTTTTGTGTCCTATTCCAGACTGTTTCTCCTGGAATGGGAGAAGGGGGGAGTGAGGGAGGGAGGGTAGCAGTGGGTGGCGGTGTTGTTAGTGCTGGTGTGGGGGGGAGAAATGGTGAGGTATCTGGAGGGAGTCAGTCCATAGTGTTGTATCTATGCAGTGTTATTAGTGTCGGGGAGGGGGGAATAATGAAGGGAGAGAGAGGGGATGAGAGAGAGAGAGAGAGGCGGGGGAAGGTGCTGCATGCAGCAATGAGAGTGGTGAAGCATGAGCCTTGTTCTGGTTCACTGCTGCAACAGATATACAGTGAGTGTGAGGGAGCAGAGAGAATAGAGTGATCCCTACCCTGACAGAGTGGGGAACGTTATTGATGCTTGTCCTGTATTTCTGGACACTTCTTCAGACCTCAGATACTGCACTGAGCTGGGTGGGAAGCTCAGACCATGCTCGGTGGGTCTGGCGGTGTGGGGCCCTCTGGGAAGAGTAAGCTCCCCCCCTCCCCCCCGTGCTAGCCCATCCACCATGTCCTCTTTGCCCCTTGTCTGCCATGCTCGGGATAAACTGTGCAGGGCAGCTCCAAACTGATAAAGCTCAACAGTGTGCCCATTGGCCTTTTAAATTTGGAACCAATGTCAGGTATCATGGAATATTCAGGGACATCTGGGCGATGGTGAGTACCTCCAGCAATGATGGGTGGGATAATCGGGCTGGCATTGAATGAGAGGGACACCGTGGGGTAGGGAGGGTAGTTAATGAGGTGAGTTCGATAAGATAGCACCAGTAAACTAACTCCGCCTCATACAGACAATCCCTCTGTCACACTCAATGAAAATGGCACTGAGACAAATTACTATTAGATTCAGCCTAACGAGATCGAGACTGTGCTGGCCCTGCTCCCAGTTATACAGCTGCAGAACAAATACTCATCCAAACTCTTCACCATCCTAACTAACACCAATATCATTCATGGAAACAGTGACCCATATTGCAAGATGTTTTCGAAATGTTTTCAATTCACACTTTTTAAAACTACTATCAGATACTTCTCTGAAATTCTCTCTCAATCTCCCCTTTCTTTTACCAAGCTCCTCCCATTTGGCGGCATTTCAGATGATTCATGGCCGCTTTCTGGCAGTGAGTTTCACGCCCGCAGCACACCGTTGTCATGGCACAATGGAGATATGGAGCTGGAAATGGATGGGAGCTGTATATCCTGTCACTTCCAACATGGGCTGCAAGTTTCCCCACGTAGAGCAATGATCTAACACACTGTTACTCAGCAATGCAGTGGTTGGTGTGGACAGCTGTACATGCTGGGAAGGTAACTGTTCTAGATTAACAGATAACTTCATTGCTATCACTGCAGAGCTCCCCATGCATGTTTATGAAACAATGCACTTGTGTGCTCTGCAGGTTTATATATCAATGTACTTTTGGACGGATAAGAAGTGGACTGGTGAGCTCTGAACATTGTTCAATCCTGGACCTATTGCTAAGCAATACACTGGTCTGTTTTACGCTTAATGATGAACATATATCTCATTTGGGCTTCTACGTGTGTGGACATGATCTGTGAGGTGGATAGAGTATCCAATATAATTCCTGATATAACTATCACTCCTCCAGCTCGGCCCATTCCGCTATTTAACCCCATATTTCAGCAACATGTTGTCCATTAAGTAATTACCCAAGTAAAACGTGAATATCTGTCGCTCTTGTATTGGAAATGGAGATCGTGGCTTGGACCGAACATTTTTATTTAAATATTTTAAAGCTAAATGTGAGGTGCTGTGTTTCAGATACAATTCGCTTGTTCACGATATTCAAATTAAGCAAAACACAATTTATTCAAACACTGTTTGGCTGCAAGTACCACAAGGAATACACAGTATCTACACTGTCTATGGCACTGTAGGAGCCTCTCAAAAATGCCTAACTCCACGTAAGCAGTTAATTTATGGTATGATAAATATCAAATTAAACATAAATAAATCAAACGAAAGTATGCAGCAGGCCTGGTGATCAGACACCAACGGTCTCGGGACCCCAGCAATTTGTAACTTGCCAAAACACAGTAGAATCATCAAGCTTGGGAAGAGAAAGCATCATCTCTTTCCCTCACCTCTATTTTTACAACTGGAGATGTGCCATTAACCCAATAGTCAGCGATGTCAACATCCCACCCACACCAAGTATTATTGTGTTATATCAGGGTTATCGTGAAAGGAGTTAACTGCAGCTGTTTGTTCAGTGACTGTGATTAATATCAGTCTTCCTGGATCTTACTGGGTCACTAGAGGCTTTACCTCGTCCATAATTAGAGGATTCTTTCAATTTGTTATGCCATAGTATTTGGGGCAGTATAATCCTCAACACGATTGGGATCAGCAACTGCAAAGAGAGGGAGAGATCAGAATCTGAAAACATTAGAATGTTCCAACAATGGATCAGAGTCTGAGAACATTAGACTGGAATGTCCCAACAATGGACAGGAGTTTATCCGATGGTCTTTACTGGCTTTCCCAGGATTGGGCATGGTTGCGGTTGCGAATCCGAGCCGTACTGATGATTATTCAAGCTGGGTACTATCCCATCCTCGCTATTATTGGTGTTCCTGGTAAGCCTATCTCTGTCAATTCTATCAACGATGGTGAAGGTTATTGATATTCCAGTTAATTATATTTAACAAATATATGAACTTTCAGTCACAAATTCCACTTTCTTTGCATGCATATCCAAACTCCTTACTCACAAACATCAAAGAAGGGACAAGACTGTTCGGAACCTTGAATCTCCTTTTTGCCCTGAACTATTTTATGTCTCTCTGTCATCAAATCTGCCCACACCCCAGTCTCCAGCTATGCCTCAGTGCCGTTGTTGAATTACCTATCATCTACCCCTTCGTTAATGACAGATTTTACGGCTCCAGTTCTCTTTTGACCACTCTTGCAGCAACACGTATTTTGACCACAAGCTTCTTCTTGTTTCTACAGTTACTTCACAACAGCGACTCTGTATCAGAGTAGTCGTGTCACTGACCATGTAATTCAGAGGCATAGGTTATGACTCTAAAAACATTGTTTGAAACCCTCCCACAGCCGATCTCTACACTTAAATTCGAATGACAAAAGTTGGAAAGAAACCTAATTTCCCTCGTGGCAACCATAAACCATCACGATTTTTTTCCTTATTTTAATGATGATCTTTGTTAAAGATACCAAAAAGTTTTGCCCTGTTTGGACTAAGTGTGATTTCAGACCCACAACAATGTAGTTGGCTCCATATTGCCTTCACAAATGTCCGCGTGGTCAAGGGCAGTTACTGATGGCCAACAAATGCTGCCCTTGCCAGTGATGCTGGCATCCCGGGAAACAACAACATTAAAGGTGATATTACCAAGGAAATGTGGATGCTGGAGATGTGAAATAACATTCTCCAGCATCTGAAAAAGTGTTGGAGATTCTCAGCAGGTATGGCAGTCTGTCGGACTGGAGAAAAACAGATAACATTTAGAGTTCATTGACCATATCAAAACTAAATGCAACTAATTAAGAATATTATTTATATCAGAGTTGGTTGGAAGGATGAATGGGAGGTTTGTGTTGAATGGGTGGAGAAATGTCCAGCAAGAGGGAGAGAGAAAGCGAGAGAGAGAGAGAGAGAGAGAGGAGAGAGAGAGAGAGAGAATAGGATGGGAGGTTATTCGAACATTTCCCCTTTTCCCCATATTCCTGAATATCACATCCATTTCAGGATGTCCCTGCTTGAATTGAGTAATGTTCCCCGTGTCTCTCTGAGTGTGGTGATCAACTCCATCGGCAATACTAGTGCTGAGATACCGAGAAACACAATATTATATTGTCAACTGCTTCTTTGGAAAGTGGAACTGTTACTGTGGGACTGTGCAGAGATGCAACAGCTTTCTCAGCTAGGAAGAGAAACTGAGGAGTCAGAGGCATTTTCAACACTGAATGGTTGCACCATGCGTGTGGGGAACTGACTTGCTGCTGTCGTTGGAAAGTCAGTGGAGTTTCTGTGGATGGTGTTCTCAGGTTTGTATTGTCAGTTGCTGCGTTCATTCAGGGAGACCCGAGGTCCTTTTGACCCCACTCCAGACACTGCATTTTCAGTGTATCTGTGTCCACGATAAACAAATGGAGCTGAGACTACAGAGAAGGGAAGCTGTGTAAACAGGGTGGGGCTGGGAGTTGCACATTCCTCCCTGGGATTTCGAGGAACATTTGTCTAAGCTGGATCCATTCCAAGTGTAAAGTGACAAACCAGTTAGTTTCAAAAATGAGGTGGTCACTGAACTGTGTCCTCTCCTACAGTGACAGGACTGTACTGACTCTTACCATGAAGTGAACTGGATTGATTCTGGAACTTTCCAGTCAGGAGTGGGTAATACATCCACCATCGCTGAAGAGCAGTCCTCTGATGTATTCAGGAGCTGAAATGAGCCATCTGCCTGCTGAGAGGAATTCATTGGTTCCATCTCCACAGGGGAAGGTACAGAAACTAACTTCCAGAAATATTAGGGAACGGAGGATTAGTGAAAATAAGAAACTGCAGGAAATTAGAATTAATGAAGAGTATGTTTTTTGAAAATCTAATTGAATCGAAGTTTCATGAGTTACTGAATCTGCTGAACTGCATCCCAGAGTATTGAGGAGGTGCCGATAGAGCTAATGAAATAATTACTGATTATTTTTCAAAGCTGGTTAGATTCCGGAAAGTATCCTGCAGACTGGAAAGCAGCTATTGTAAACTGAAATACTTAAAACAGGATGGGGAGGGCAAACAGAAAACTAAATTGGTTGTTGTCAGCTTGAGAAAAATATTGTAACCTTTTATAAGGAATGTGACAACTAACACTTGGAGAATAGTGATCTGATTTGGTAGAGTTGGCCTAGATTAAGGAAAGGGAAATAATCTTTGATAAACCTGCTGGAATTTGTAGACATTGTCCGCTGTGACATCGACAATTGAGAAACAATGTGAATGGAGTATCTAAATTTTCAGCAGACGTTTGACATAGTTGAATACAGTTGAGTGGGGAATGTTAAATTCCTTGGGTATGTAGGTGTGAAATATATACCATATGGATTAAAAATTGGATATTGGAGATAATGAAGGGAGTAGTATTTTCCTCTGGACTGGAGGTTTGTTGGGTATCAGGTGGATCAGTGTTTTGACAATAGCTGTTCACAAGGCATAAAAATGATTCAGATGTAAACAAACATCTTCATTCACATTTATGTTTGTTTTTCAATGGTGAGAGATCGGGAAATGCTGTTGTTGAAAAGGACCTGGATGACCTTGGTCATAAGTCACCAACGTTGCAGGAAATAAGTGATATGTGGCTCTTCATGCAAAATGATTGAAACACCAGAGTTGGTATATTTTTCCCAATGGTAGTGTTTTGTTGAGAGAGTATTTGGTGCATTGTGTACAGACTTGGTCTGTTTTATAAATAATGATCACTTTGTCACAGAGAGAGTGCAAAGGAGTTTCACCAGACTAAACACTGGCATGATGGTACCATGAGGAGAGAGTGCAGGATCCATGTGTTTAATTTGTAGCGCTGTGAGAGAATAAGAAGTTGAAACTTGATGGTCACGGACGGACACTCATTACATCTCAAACAGCTGAATAGGGTCAAAATTCCACACTATTCAGTGGATGATTGATTCCCAAAAGTTTATATGCCTCTGCAGAGCCCACATTTCGATTGACAGAAAGGTACAGGCTCTGAATGAACTCTGGACACTTGAATGCACAGTTACTGTGTGACACTGTATTGAATGTCACTTTGTACACAATCCTGTCAGTAGTCACAATACCTTCATTCTGAAAGAGTTAACGATTCTACAGATGGAGTTCAAATTTGAAAAGTGTGGAGTTCAAATTGGAGAAGTGAATTTGAATGCAGAATACAGGGTTATAGGTAGGATACTTGGCAGTGTGGAGGAATAGAGTGATCTTTGGTTCCATATCGTTACGTCCTTCACAGTTGTGACCTAAATTGACTGGGTTGTTAAGAAGGCAAATAGTGTGTTAGCCTTCATGAACAGGGGTATTGTTTTTAAGAGCCACGAGGTTATGCTGCAGCTCTATATTTTCTCTGACAGCACTTTCTGTACACGCACCATTTTCTGCATGAAAATGTAACTGCTAAGGTCCACTCTAAGCTCTATAGGTTCGACCACACTTGACATATTTTCTCCAGTTCTGGTCACCCAATTAGAGGAAGGATATGGAAAATTTAGAAAGGGTGCAGAGGAAATTTACCAGTATGTTGCCTGGACTGGAGGGCAGGTCTTATGGAGAAAGGTTGACAGAGATAGGGCTTTTATCATTGGCGAGAAGAAGGATGAGAGGTGACTTGATAGATATATCAAGCCAGAGACTTTTTTTCCCAAGGCAGAAATGGCTGTCACAAAGGGGCATCATTTGGAGCTAAGTTTCAAGGAGATCTCAGAGATAGGTTCCTTACACAGAGAGGGGTGGGTGTGTGAAATGCACTGCCTGCGGTGGTATTTAGTCAGGTATATTAGGGACATGTAAGTGACTCTTACATGGGCACATGGGAGGATAGTACAATGTAGTGTATATAGGCTAGTCTGATCTGAGAGGAGGATAAAAGGTAGATGCAACATCGAGGGCAGAGGAGCCTGTACTGTGCTGTAAGGTTTTATGTTCTATCTTCTACGAAAGTATTTAGCGAGTGGGGTAGATGTATTTTGACCTGTCAGAGAGGTGAGGGCTATGAGGAATCGGACATTAAAGAGGATTTGTGACCTAGAGCCATGATCTTACTGAAGGGCAGGGTTGGGATTTGAACTATGTGCTCCTGTTTCTGATGTATTTCCATTCTGTTATTGGAAGGTTCGTGGGTCTTATTTTCCTCGAAGGTCTGTTATTGAATATTGCAGTCAGGGAGACCAGAGGATTCTGTGAGCCATCTCTAGGTGAGGTCAGGAGGCTGTATTCGCAGTGAATCTGGGTCTACAACATGAACAACAATTGGGGCACACGTTGCAGAGAGGGGAAGCTCTGTAAAGAGAGATGAGGGGAGTCTTTCATATCCAGCCTGACTTTTCCAATTGTATTTTCCAAATCACCCAAACTGTATGGGGCAGTCTTCATGGACTGAATGTTCTTACTTGTTCCTGTGTACTAGGTTATAGCAGTAAATGGACATCAACTGTTCCTGTCTAGCAGTTTTGAGGAGCTGAATGGAATGCAGAGACATGGGACTGAGGAGCAGGAGTGGGTCATTAGACACTTTGAGGCTTCTCCACCAGACACTAAGATTGTAGCTGATCATGTTGTGGTCATAGCTCCACCTTCCTGTCTGTATCCCATTATTACGTCTTTACTAACCCAGCTTTGTATAAATGTAAACAATGAGGAATGCCAAACTTCTGGGGAAGAGAATTCCCACTTGAAAGATCCTTTTAGAATTTTCCCCATCTCTCTGATAGAATCAGAGAGTCATACAGCATGGAAAGAGATCCTTTATTCCAGCTTACCCATGCCAACCAGTTATCCCAAACTTATCTAGTCCCATTTGCCATCATTTTCTCCATATCCCTCTGAACCATTCCAATTTATTTACCTATCCATATGCATTTTAAACGTGTAATTGGACCCGCTGTCAATATTTTCTCTGACAGCACTTTCTGTACACGCACCATTTTCTGCATGAAAATGTAACTGCTAAGGTCCACTCTAAGTCTTTTCCCAAATCTTCAACCTATGCTATGTAGTTCTACACTCCTTACCCTGGGAAAAATACATTGGCAATTCAGATTATTCATGCCCCTCAGGGTTTGAAAAATCAATTCCATGTCACCATTCACCCTCCGCCACTTCAGGGGAAGAGGCCTCAACTTGTTCATCCTCTCCATGAAGCTCAAACCCTCCAGTACTGGAAAATCTTTGTAAACATTTTCTGCGTCCTCTCAACATCATCCCATCAGGAGAGCCAAACAAATTGTGCTCAGTATTCTTAAAGTAGCCTCACCAGTGTCCTGTCCAGGGCTAACGCATTAACTCCTGTACTCAATGTTCGGACCGATTAAGGCAAGCGTACCAAACATGTTCTTCACCACCCTGTCTATCTGCGACTCCACTTTCAAGGAACTGTGAACCTGTACCCGTAGGTCTCTTTGTTTGGCAACATTCTCCAGTGCACAACATGACTGAATGTACTGAAAATGCAAAACCTCACAAGTATCTAAACTAAACTCCATCTGACAGTCCTTGGGATTTTGATGGGGTCAAGGGTGCCGCTGTACTCTAAGTTAATCTTAATCTGCTGCACCACTTTGTTGATGTTATCTGGAAACTTACTAATCACGCCTCTGATATTCACATCCTAGTCATTTACATCCATGGTGGAAAGCAGTGAGCTCAGCACTGATTCTATCAGCACACCGCTGGCCTCAGTCTGGAAAACAATTCGTTATCTTCAAGACACATTTTCGTATCCAATTGGTTAACTTTCCCTGGATGCCATGTGACCTAACCTGTTTACGATGAGGAACCATATTAAACACCTTGCTGAAGCCAGTGTAAACAAATTAAACCACAGTGCCTTCTTCAATCTTCTGTGTCACGTTCTCAAAATACTCAGTCACATTAATGAGACATGATCTCCATCGCATAAAGCCATGTTGACGACTCCAAACCAGTCCTTGTCTTTCTAAATGCATGTAAATCCTATCCCTCAAATACCCCTCCAACAACCTACACTACACTGATGTTAGGATCACTGAGTCGATAATTAATTGTGTTTTTGGATCACTGTTCCCTTTTCTAGTCCCAATCCTCCACTGGTCACAAAACAATTCAATTATAATTATGTTGGTGATATGGCCAATGATATAGTTCTCAGAGAGTGTAAGGGTCAGTGTAAGGAACAAGTCAATCAGATTTCTTTAATCTGCTCCAACAACACGTTTGCGACTAAAACAAAGTTACTCAAACTATGATGGAAAGAAGAATGATGAGTGAATATTGCAAATACGTACATTGGTATTTCCCTTTTAAAAATATTGAGGCACAAACACACATCCACACGCGTTTGATAACAAACTGGAAATGAAAATCTCTGCGATGTTAACTTGAAAGAACTTTGTCCAAATATTACTGGAACTCATGATAAAAGGAAAACTGAGAGTTTGGCCCAAATGTTATCCTACTTGAAGAGTCAGAGAGTCCTACAGCATGAAGACAGGCCTTTTGACCCATACTGGTCCCTGCTGACATAAATGTCCATCCACGCAAAACCTATTCCTCTGCATTTGGCCCATATGCTTCTGAACCTTTCCTATCCATGCATTTGTCCAAATGCCTTTTAAGTGTTGTTAATGTAAATACCTGAACTACTTCCACTGATAGCTCATTCCATATACGTACTACCTACTGTGTAAAGTTTGCCTCTCTTGGTCTCTTTTATTTTTTCCCCCACTAAACGTAAACTGATGCACTCCAGTCCTCGATTCCAAAACTCTGGGAAAAAGAAAGATTGAATTCATTCAGTATATGCCTCTCATGATCTTGTACAGTTTTTTTTTAGAACCCACCACACCCCTCCCACCCTTTCAATCTCCTTTACTCTAAAGAAAAATGTCCTTCCTTGTCCAACCTCTCTCTGTAACTCAGGCTGTTGAGTCATATGAACATCCTTGTAAATTTCGTCTGCAATCTTTCCAGTTTAATAAAATCCTTCCAACAGCAAAGTGACCAAACCTGAACACAACACTGCAGGTGTGGCCTCGTCCTGAAACTTGCAACATAACTTCCCAACTTCTATACTCAATGCCCTGACTGATGAAGGCCAGTGTGCCAAAAGACTTTTTCACTTTCCTGTCTCCCTGTGACTTTACTTTCAGAGAACCGTGCACCTATACTCCAAGGTCCCTCTGTTCCACTACACCATTTAACGTCACGCCATTCACAACGAAATTCCTGCCTTGATTTGATTTTCCAAAATGTAAAACTCACATTTATCTATATTAAACACGTTTCCCTATTTCTCATCCCACTTCCCCAGCTAATCAAGGTCCTGCTGCAATTTCTGAAAACTTCCCTCACTGTCATCAGCAAATTATGTTAGGCTTACTGGTCTATATTTCCCAGGTATTTCTTTCCTTCCCTTCTTGAATAAGGGCACAGCATTCGCTACCCTCCAGTCTTCTGGGACCTCATCTGTAGCTAATGGATGATGCCAAAATATCAGCCAGGGTCCTGTAGTGTCTTCTCTAGCCTCCTGCTGTGTTCTTTGATACATCTGGTCAGAACCAAGATTTTTATTCAGGTTCCTACATTCTAATACATCCAACACCTCCTCTACTGCGATATGGACTGTCGACAAGATATCACCACTAACTTCCCTAAGCTCCCATACCAAGTCTTCAAGTATTTCTTCACGTTAAACACAGAGGAGAAATATTCATTGAGAACCTTGAGGATTTCCTGTGGTTCCGCATATTCATATCCACTTTGGTCCTTGAGGGGTCGTATTCTCACTGCAGTTATTTTCTTTTCTTAAATATACTTAAACAACCTGTTTGGATTCTTCCTGATCTTCTCAGCCAAGGCTATCTCGTGCCCTCTTTTCGCCCTCCTGAGATCCTTCTCAGTAAACTCCCGTATCCCCTGTATATCTCCAGGGATTCCTTTGATCCCATCTGCCTGGACCTGAGCCACACCTCTTCAATATCTCATGTCTTCCAGGTCTCCATCCTCATGCCAACCCCGCCCTTCACCCCCATAGGAACATATAAAGCTTGAACTCCAGTCATCTCACTTTTCAAGACCTCCCAGTTGATGGAGGCCCTTTCGCCTGCAATCAAATTGTTCCGAACAACCCCTGCAAGTTCCTGTCTAATTCCATCAATATTGACCTTGCCCCAAGTTAGAACTTGCATTGTGTACCGGTTTGTCTTTCTCCATAACTATTTAAAGATTAATAGAACTATGGTCACTGGTCTCAAAGTGCTCCCCCACTGTCACCTCCATCACCTCTCCCACTCTATTTCTCAAGAGTCGGTGAGTTTGCCAATTCCCGAACAGGACCTTCTCCATACTGCATGAGGAAAGTTTTCGCAACACAATTAAACATTTACCCCATGTAAGCCATAAAATCTATGTCAGTCCCACTCTATATTCATAAAATTAAAATCTCCTACTATGAGAATTCTATTGCCCCTGCAAGTGTCCCAATGTCTCTACATATTTTTGTTCCTCTAACTCCCATTGAATATTGGGGGTCTATAGTACTAACCCAATAATGTCATCATCCCATTCTTATTTCTTAGCTCCACACACAAAGCCACACTGAATGATCGTCCAGGTATTTTATCTCTGAGCACTGCTGTGATACTCGCCTTAATCAAAAATGCAACTCACCCTCCGCTCCTTCCATCACCACTATCCCGCCTAATGCAGCTGTACCCTGGTGCATTATGCTGCCAGTCCTATCTCTCCCTTTGCCATGTTTCTGTAATGGCGATAACATCCCAGTCCCACGTACTTATCCATGCCCTGAGTTCATCAGCCTTATCAGGCAGCCGTCTTACATTGTAACAGATGCAATTTAATCCAACATGCATTCCTTGCTCTCTGTCATGTTCCAGCCTGACCTGTCTCTTCACTTTACTGTTTCTAATTACTGCATCTCCTTCCAGCCTCACACTTGTCACCCTGCTGTTGATGATCCCGTACCACCCCCAAACCCAGCCAATCTAGTTTAAACCCTCCCTTGCAGCACTAGCAATCCTCCCTGCCAGGATATTGCCCCCTCCCTCCAGTTCAGGTATAACCCGTCCCCCTTGAACAGGTCACCTCTGCCCCACAAAACTTCTTAATAATCTAAAGGTCTATATCCCTAACCTGCCCAAATTCTTTAGCCATGCATTCATCTGCCATAACGACCTGTTCTTACCCTCACTAGCACATAGCACTAAATGTAAACCGAAGATTACCACTGTCATCGTCCTGGCTTTTATCCTTTTTCCTAGCTCTCTGTAATCACTCTGCAGGACCTCTTCACTATTTCTAACTCTGTCATTTTGTACCAACGTGCACAATGACTTCTGGCTGCTCCCCCACCCCGGTGAGAATGTTCTGCAGCCGCTCTGAGACATCCTGGACCCTGGGATGTGGGAGGCTACACACCATCCTGGATTCCCATTTGCAGTCACAGAATTTCCTGTCTGTTCCCTTCACTATCGAGTCTGAATAATTACTTCTGAAGTTATTCTGCTCGCAGAACCTTCTGACAATGGGATTTCTTCCTGAAACATTTGGATTTGGCTAAACCCCCTTTGATTCAATCAGGTGGGGAGGTTCCAAAGAATCCACATCAGGAATCCTCCATGAGTGAGTAAACCGACTGGGGTTTTTGTTTTAGCTCACACATATTGCTGTGATGAGGGAAAGGGAAAGAGAAAGGGAGAACAGACTGTTCCTTCTCAGGTAGGTTACATTTTTCCCATCCTAAGTTGAATCAAAAATGTTATCAGAACTCAGACTGGACTATGTGTGCTCTCCTTGAACGTTGTCTGAACATTATGGCTCCATCACATTCCCTGCTCCATGCAGGTGCATCATTGCTGCTGTCGTACACAGAATCATTTCATTAACAAATAATTACCCCTCTTTCGGATGTGAAGATGTGTTTATATGTACCTGCACAATATAAAAATAAAATGCTTAATGTCTTCACAAAATCTTCATTAAAATGAATGTCTTATCTTAAACCAATACAGAAATTTCTGGAAAAGCTCAGCAGGTCTATTAGCATGTCTGAAGAGAAATTAGAGTTAACATTTCTGGTCCAGCGACCTTGTCTCAGAAACTAGCTTATTCTCAAATTACATACCCAATTCTTTTCTCCCACACAAGAGGAAATATCCATCAGGTATTCACCAGCTACTCTCTGCCCATGATCGTATATGGTCAATAAGAACATCTCTCATTCTCAGTCCTGAACTGTTCATCCTTCATGACATAATGCGTTCATCACTAGGCCAAGTAAAGAGAAACATCTTTGAAAAATTTGAAAACCATTTAGCTTTTTTTCAGTTTTGGGCTCATAACTTCAAACAATGCATCAGATGTGGCCTCAGCAATGCCCTGTACTGATGCAGGAAAACATTGCTAAGATCAAACCCGACCAGCATCGTTCCATTTCCATTCCAAATCAGTTGCTGCATCTTCACAGTAACTTGATGTGCTTCATGTGCTAATACACACAAATCCCTCTGTACCACCAAGTTCTGCATTTTCTCTCCATTTAAATTATTTGCTGCTGTTTTGTCATTTTCGCAAAACACAAAATTCCAGTCACCCACATCGTTCTGATATTTATTTTCGCAAGTTTACTCACTGCCCTCCCCTATCTGTATCCTATTGCGGACGCTCTGCCTCCACTTGACATCTTATTAATGTTTATCCTGGTGTATGAGCAAACTGAGCTCCAATATATTCAGCCTCTTCATTCAAGGCATTAAACTAGAGTGTTTACTGTTGATAAACTCACACTGATCCTTGAAGAATTCTACTAGTTACAGCTTTCCAACCTGAAAACAAGTAATTATCTCAAATCTGTATTTCAGGTTAGCTAACCAGGGCTCCCCTGTTCCTGTGTAACTGCCTAGAAAGGTTGTATGGCCTTCTACTGGGCGGTGTAATTTAGTCAATGAGTTGAATGACTATATTCAATTCCTGTGTAACTCCATAGAGGGACAGAATTGCCTCCTCCTGACTCAGTATAACGATTCTGACTGGCTGAAAGGGTCTTCCTCTCTGTCTCTCTCTGTAACAGCCTCGAGATGTGAACTGGGAGGACCACACGTGGGATAGGAGCAGCAGTAACCATTCGGCACCTTCAGCCTGCTGCACAATTTAGAAGCATCATGGCTGGTCTGACTGTTGCTGACCACCACCTTCTTGTCTGTTCCCTCTAAATATTGTCTCTTCTGTCCATCAAAGATCACTTAAGGTCAGCCTTGAATATCTTCAATGACCAGTCTTCACTGTTCCCTGGGATGACAGAGCATAGATCGCACATCTGAATGAGAACGAAACAACGTTATCTCAAATGTAATGGGAGACCCCTTAATTTGAAAGCGTGTTAACCTCACAGCAAGTTACCTACTCTTTTCACAAATAAGGGCAAAACAAATGGGAGGAGTCATAGACCCTCATTCAGCCCCTCAAACATATCCTGCAGTCCCATTGACTATTCAGTAAAATATTTATCAATGTCAGCCTCCATTGCACTATTGGGAAATATTCCTGTCATCTTAAGACCATACAGCATAGGAAATGGAAAATGGCCATTTCAACCAGCAACTCTACTTTGCTGTTCGGTGCTGCCTGACATGTTTCTCAACACTATTCTCCCGCCTTCTCACTGTAACTCTGGATCCATGTTTTAATCAAAATTTCTATCTCTGTATTAAAGACACGTCTTTGGTCTGTGTCGGGGTGTGTGTGTGTGTGTGTGTGTGTGGTGTGTGTGTGTGTGTGATGTGTGGTGTGTGTGTGTAGTGTGTGTGTGATGTTGTAGTGTGTGAGTGTTTGTGTGTACCTCTGAAATAGTGGGAGACAGAATGGTGGTGGGAAGGTGGTGTGTGTGCGTTTCTGTGAATATCTGTTTAATTCTGTTTAATTATCGGCAAAATATCTGGGCTGAAGGCCTGCTCTGTGTTGTATTGTTCTATGGTCTATATAATGGCAGGAGGCACAGATAGTAATCTGTTGATACATCACATGAAGGAAATTGGTGACATTGACGCCATCATCATTAATTTTGGAAAGCCCATATGCTTGCTCATGTCATTGCGAGAAGGCAACGGGTCATTTTTCCCTGGTCAGATCTCTATGTGACTGCAAATCCTCAGCAATGTGTTTTTACTATTTACTGTCTGTGACCATCGAACCAGCCACTCAGTACAAGATCGGCAAAACATGTTGCCAGAGCAGGAGTTGCACACATCTCATGAGGGAAGAATGAAAGGAAAGGTGGATCCCTTCCTCTGACTCTTTC